>NC_057936.1:35276268-35576268 GCF_018555375.3 Anguilla rostrata
GGGGGAATAAATACACTTTATGTATCCACATAAGGCATTCGGGCCTGAGAGCGGCAACAGCACCAGAAGGTCGGGAGATTTCGACAGCTTCTAGGTTGACAGTTTGGTGTCAGCTACCGGTTCACTGCCTGCACGAGGCCCACATGAATCTCTCATCGAATCGCCCACATGAATCTCTCTGGCTCTGATATAGAGTCATCTGCACTTGTGCAAAGGCAGAGTAAAGAGATATCTGCGGATATCTTCATGGAAAAAAAGTTCATTTTGAAAACATTATTATTCAGCCATGACATCATTTATTATTATTAGATTATAAATGATAATTCTTTAAATGCGCAGTCATTAAAATGACTGTGGACCCACTGACCCTTCGCTTAATGTTTACACCTGCTGTATAAATAGACTGCAATGCCACATGGATGAGGAAAATAAGCATGATGTTAAGCAGTGAGAGGTAGACCTGGTTGTAGCTGTGCTAAGCATCACTCTTTCCCAGAACCTGTTGCAAACTACCCACAACATTTTTAGACAGGACCACATTATCTTAGTTAAGGCACAACAAACCATCTGAAACACTACAAAATATTCCTGTTAATAGCTTTTTTTTTAAATAAAACTCCGTAACATTGAAAAAATAAAATGCATATCTACATAAAGATGTAGCCTACACTTTGCTTAAGCTACTTCCAAACTTTTTGTTTCTGGAACGGTCAACGTTCACTAGCAGCCACATGCCATCTAAAATGTTTTAGGCTCCTACAAAGCCCTTCTTTTCACTGTAGAGCCGAGCTGATGCTGCAGCAGTGGTAATTAATACTCTATTTTCATGTTTGGTTTTTGCAGCTCCATCCAGTTCTCCTGAAGGCACCTTCTATGGTGAAGGTTTTCATTGGCTCTGTCCTGTCTACATCTAGCCTAACACTTCAAGACAAATAAACCTATAACACTATCCAATTATGAATCTTGTAATCTTGCATAGCTCCATAAAACATGTATTCCACTTCCAATGGTGAGAATATTTTGATTAATAATGTTTTGTTGCAATAAAATTGACGACCCTTCTATAGTTTCATATTTCCACACTGTATCCTAACTTGCGGAGCAACTCTTATTACAGGGAGCACACTACTGAACACTGCGAACAAGGCCATGGCGTGCGTCTCACTGAAGGTTATTCCATCAGCCAGTCCGCACACATTCTACGGCATTGTGCAGCACTGCCTTCGAGCCGCTCAGCTGGTCATTCGGAGGTGGTTTTGTTTCGTCAGTGATGTCACACAAGTCAACTCTGCTTCCTGAGGATGTGCGCCACTCGAGGGGTCTAAATCACAAGTGTTTCCAATCAGTGCGCGATCGGCGACCCTCTCCCGTGTTTTTTGTGTCGGGCAAGGAAACCGTCCAGCAGAAACGCGCCGCTCAACAGCCGTATTTCACCGGAGATAAATCAGAACCGGGGCGACAGCATCACAGCAGCCCTCTGCCCTGTGGCCTCTTTAACATGGCGTCCCCCACAGAGTCGAAGGCTTTGCCAACGCCGAGGGCGCTGGTGCCATTTCACGAACCGAACCACTTTGCCTCTGCAGTAAGGTGCGGTTGCTGTGACATGGAAGGTTAGCTCCACAGCTAACACCTGCAGGTCTACAGTGCTCCCATTTTAGGAGCATTTAATCCTGAACATTTGTGTGCGCTAACAGGAAAAATAAGCCAGGAGCACATCTACTAAATGGGATGCTTTAGTGTGCTCCTAAATTTTTAAACTAAGGAGGACATGTGCTCCTTGGAGAAAATGTTTGCGTAGAGCCCAGACCTGCCATTGCAGGTCTGGGCTAAGGTAAGGTGTAAGGTGCTTGCGAGAACTTGATTCAGTACAACCAACATGATGGTTTTCTTCAGAAAGTGTCTTGAAACTTTGAAAGTGTCTACTGATGCAACATGTTTCATAAAAAGTTTGCCTGCAACAGTTCATTCAGGATATAAAATCCGGACGTGGTGTATTATGTTTCCACAAAACTATTTTTTTTAAAGCACATGGTTTGAGGTGGGGTTGAGGGTTGGTGTGAGGCTAACAGATTAGATTACTTCCCTGTTAAAGTGGAAAACCCCAGGTGACAGAATTCACTCCAAGCAGGGCAATTCCACATCCTTCTATATAAATAAAAGTGATTTCATTTTGGGTTTTTTTTAACTACATACCATCAGCCATTGGTGAGCGAGGCACGCAAAGCAAACAACTGGTCTGTATAAATTTCACAAGTGATAGCTTAACCTTGCTTTCTTAAAATGATGGCTTTTGCAGATGAAAACTTTGTAATAAAAAAAACCTAGCATCGATTGTTCAAAGCAAGCACAGAGAACAGGACCACACAGGCTGGGAACACGGGAGGTGTGTCCTGCACAGAGATGCAGTGGAACAGTGCTGCACCTTCTCCTGTGGGCCCCTGTGAGCTGACCAGCTGTTTACTGCAGTAACTTGGAATTGTGAAATCCAGCTCTTATATGGAACAGTTTAACCACCCACTTGTTCTTGGTTAACAATTTTCATGTCAACAGATTATTATTATTTTTTTACTTCTTTGCATAAGCATATGCACGGTAAATTTGAGATATTTTTCTCTATCTCTGAAATACCAGCACAATGCTAAGGGTATTAGAATCAATGAGTAGTTATGGGGACTGGGAAGTTGGTACAATATTAAAACTTTTAAGCCACAGAACTCTTATACTGTAGGTCTGAAGATGTTCTTGTTGTGCTAGCATCCATTTCAGCCTCACTGTGCCGTGCTGGTGCTAAATAGTTATGACTCATTGTTTTTGTTCAGAAGTGAGTTTTTTCTGTAAAGTTCCAGAACACAAAGAATAAAAACCGATAACAGCATTTCCTCCGACTGTGTACCTGATTTTCATTTTCCACATATTCCTGGACTCTCAATAGATAATAGGAAAATGGTGTTAACCAAATTCAGCCATTGCAGCAGTTGCCTCCTCTGCTTTCAATCTATATATTTCTGGATAAAGATCCCACCAGGGAAGCAACACTGAGAAGCACAAACTAAAAACACATTGGCAGTTTCAGTAGTGAAGTGACCTGAGTTAATGCACATAATAAAGAGTTAGCATTATGAGTTAGCATTATCATGCCAGGGAGCAGACTACCTTGGCAGCACTGCTGGAATGGCTGCACATCTTCTCCACCAGGGTACTATTCAGAAGGCAACAGCTCCTTATTGGTCAGCGATGCAAGGGATTACACGACCAATTAACCGCAAAAGGGACGACTGGGTGGCCACAGTAAGAAAGCCACATTGGAAATCTGGCTGGGACAACGGGGTCAACACCACTACTCTTTGGTAAGTTTTTTGCGATCTTTAATGACTACTGTCGGCCTGGACCTGGGCTCAATGTCCTATCTGAAAGGCTGCACCCTCTATGTCACCATACTAAACTAAAAATGGCCCCCTGCTGGCTCTCCCCCACACCGCTTTCAACCTACTGTACAGACTTCATGGGCAGATCTCCCATGCAGTTATTAACCAGCTGCTCAGTCAGCAGCAAGCAGGCCATGAGGTGCTGGTACAGGGTCAAATGACGCCATTGATTAACTTTGCCATTAAAAATCCTCGACTGGGAAACTTGGGAATCCACAAGAGCAACGGCACGAAGTTACAAGGTCAGTTACAAAAATGACAAAGCTTGGTTTAATGTGTAAAAGGCAACAATGTCCTCATGGGCCCACACCGTCACTCATGTACAGTACTTAGCCTACTTCACACACAGTTCTCTGAACTGAGCAGTATTGCTTTCCACATGTCTGGTGTGGCGCATGTTCCAATAAGGTGATTATGTTAAATTTTGAAAGAAGTATTTTATATACTATCTAGCCAGTAGAAAGCTAGTTTGTGGATCGATTTAGGCATTTTTTGGAAAATATCACATTATATAATTAGCCAGGGAGTAAACAACATTACCTAGACTGTTAAGCTATCAACCTAAATCAAATCACAATAAATGCAGTTAAGAGGTCGAGCACTAGCTAACAGAATGCACGTTGCTTCATCAAATTATAGCTCTTGAACTAATTTAAACCGAACTGAAAGTTATTTCTTAACCACCAGGCTTACACATTGGCTAGGCCACTGACAATGACGATACTGTGCCCAGTCACGAGACACCACATTCACTGGAACACACAGTCACCTGAGTCCCATTACAGCCGCATCTTTTATATGTCGCAGAGGGCCATGGCACCTTATTGCTGGAGGTAGAGTTACCCAGCATACTTATGTATAAACCCCATATAGTGAGGATAGTGTGGGATCAGAGAAAAGGAATACGGCATAAAGTTTTGTTCACAGCTGAAAGTACAGTAAAAAAGTTAGGATTCACTGTCACTGGCTCAGGCCAACAAGGACTTTAAATTGTCGCATCCTTATTTATCTTTCTGGAGGAACATGGAATGCTCCATGATATCACATTATGGTGGTCATGAGGACTTTGGTCATCTGGCACCTATGTTTGGAAGTTTGGAAGGCCCGAGTATGACTGCACCATGCAATAGCAAATTCTGCAGATCCTCGGGCAGACATTTAGGCTATCATGCTTGAATACTTTAATTTCTGTGCAATCAAGAAGCTATACGTGAAATTACAAGGAAGGGGCACCCATTCACTGTACAATAATCTCTGTACTCCAGTATTGTAATGGCAAGGAGTACTCAAGTCATACTCAAGTAAAACCATATCATATAATATCTATAAATCATATCAACAAAACCTACACATTTCCAGATGTGTGGGTGAAAACCAATCAAGGGGCCAAAAAAGTTCAACATCATCACATGCACTTGGTGTATAGTACCCTAGTCTTCAAAAAAAAACACACGTCTCCTTAGACCTGACAGATAAAATGAGAAACCCGTGCGGCAAAATGAGCCAATCAAAATGAGAAAATGGGCCTCCTTTTCCTTCAGATTTAATGTCAATAAGACAAACAACATACTAAAAAAATTGCATTATACCAAGTATCTTCCTAGTTACAAAAAAATATCTGGTATAAATTATCTGGTAAAATTGTATCGTCCATTATAATTCATTCTCTGTTAAAAATGCATATATTAAGCCAAAACACAGGCTGTGATATTTCACCGACTTCAAGGAATTCCTTTAGAGCAGGCTCATCTACCGCCACACGATTGCCTCATTTATAAAGGAAACACGCAAAGGGCTTGGCAGCGCAGAGTTCAAAACAGAGCCAAGAAGCACATGATCGCATTTACAGTGGAAAAACATCCAAGTCCTGAGCAGGGTAAATCACTTGATATACAACTCTGGAGCACATTAAACGCACGGCATCGTTTTCCAGTACAACTCCAGTGTGATGCTTTTTCATCGGCCCAGCTAGTCTCATATTAATTAGTGCCCATCACAGGCTTGTGCAGCCTTAACGCGACAGTGACATGCTTTATAAAACTCAAATGCCCTGATCAAAGGGATTGTGCACATTAGCATCACACTAATCAGGACTAGACTCTGCTGGCCATCCAGTCTTCTTTGTAAGGGGGGAAAAACTTAACAGAATAAGATATAAGTGATTTATACAAATTCTTCATGGTCCAATAATGAAGCACATCAATTTTTCAATTTGAAAGATGTTTAAATTACTTTTATACATTCTCTTTTGTTATACCTTTCATAAACATTGCCAGAAAGTCCTCATTACTAATTCAAGTAGCCTATTTGAAAAGCTTTGAATATTCTGATACAAACGTCTGTATTCAAATAACATTAGGCCATACTGTAGATAGTCAAATAATACTTACAGTATATTGTATATTTCAGTTTTCCTAAAAGTTCTATTTGCATTTCGATTTTCTACTCCATTTCACCCGTTACCAGATTCTTGTTGTCACAGCTGAACTTGAGCACAGATATTTATTTGTGTTAAGGTGTTCAAACAACAGCAGTCCAGTCTTCTGACTAGGAAGTCATTTTAAAAGATGGTATGAATGTTTGCAATAGCCACTAGCTAGCCAACCAGCAAAATACACAAAACTGATTTATGCTTTTAAAAACACTTTTTTTTTACAAAGGGGCTGGGTGGCTCATCAGGATAGTTCAGAATGTTTGATATCCAGCCCTATTTTTGTCTCACTCATGATGTTGTCGATGGTTAGAGAACATTTTCACGTCAGTCCAGCCTTTGCATCATACCATACATGGAGCTCCAGCTAGAGAGCAACAAGGTATTAATCTGTTATTGTACAATACTCTGTGGAAGTTTCTATGCGTAGCTGAGTAATACTTGGCTATACAATAAAATATCTGGCAGTAATTTGACTTTGACATTATGAAATAACAGCTTGAAATCACTATTATAGACTGTTGTGGGGTTCCCTTCACTGAAGGTGCACTGTGGAGTACGTTAGTATTGGAGCTGCATGAATGTTGCCACTTCCATTATAACCTGTGACTCACAAGCAGGAACTCCATTTCCGGTAAGCAAAGGCTGTACTGGTGTGGAACTGTTCTCTATCGATCAACAACAACACAGGTCGAAATAATGGGCTAGATATCAAAAATGACAAACTATCCATTTAAGGCACTGGTGTAATGCATGGAAAGGCACCACGTTCTAAAACTGAATCCAGGCCATTCCCTGCATTGACCAATGTATTTATATAAAACTTTCTGAAATATTACATTATCTAACAGGCTAGTTTAGGCTTGTGGCAAGTTTCTTCTCATCAAAATATAGGTTCAGAATATGTCCATCTTCCATCTGTAGGCTAGTGTTAATGGCTCAGAAAGCCTGAATGTAATCAATACACTTTTTAAACTGTTACTTCGAACAATAAGAATAAATGTTTCCGTCCTGCTTCAAAGATCACACTCTATTCTCTGTCGAAAATAGCTCTATTCTAAATGAGAGCTAATTAGTGAACTTAACCAGCAAGTGCTGTCCCATGGGTCAGTTGCTGCATTAACATAAATGCGACGTGCAGATTTGCACAAGAGCTCTTCCATCTGCACCACACATGGCTGTATACATATGTGCATGATTGCCATCGTGAGTTTAATAAAATGCTTCTCACTGCATTATCGTCAGCCCTGCATTCCTCTGCTTTGCCACGTGAATCCAGATGTTTGTTTTTTTGCCTTCTTTTTCCCTTGTTCCCTGCCGGCACCGGCGAAATGCGGCCGTGTAGAACCCAAACAAGCAGACCTGTACAGCAGCCCCGTCACCCTCACCCACCCCCCAGCTGAGGAAAAAAGTATTGATAAAAACAAACTATTAATAAAATGGCGTTGCAACCTCAGCAGTGAAGAGTCTATTTTCAGGCACACAAAATAGTAACTCATTCTACAGAATATCCAAAAACAACATGAGAATAGAATTATTATAAATCATTACCATACATTATATCATACTTTTTTGTAAGTCAGAATTCAACGGAATCATAATCTGAAGCTATTATATTCTCTAAAACGAAAAATTCTGCCATTTATTTTCAATAACAAGATGGGCCGTTATTGGCTTCTCCATCAGTTTTCAAATAAACACATCACTAATGACAGGTTTCATAATGTATACTCCTTTCAACTGTGTCAAGTCTTTAACCCACAAGTACATTACCTATCAGTTGTAGCCTACATCTTGTTCCAGATGCACTTTCTGATTAAGTGATATTGTGACAACAATTTCACACATGGTCAATATTCATCACAATAAACATCAACTTCTGAGAGTAAAAATTTAAAGCAACACATCTTGGAAGTTCAGAATATGGGTGGCGTTCTGGTAAATCTGAGTAAAACTGTTGTGGTGCAATTCAGTTAACAAAGATAACAATATTACTCACAGCCACCTAGAGTACTGCCGCGATATCAAGTTCTGCAATACAGGCACTGTTTGGCTGGAAGTTTGAGCCTTATCTCTGGCTTCTTCGAAGGCTGCTGGAAGTAGCGAATGTGTGACTCACTCTGTGTCTGTCCAACGATCCTGTAACATAGCCCAACCCTTTCCTCTGCTGCTGGAACAAATGAGATACTTTTCCTCAAGCGCCTGACGGGCTCCACAGCAGTCCTCCATGTGCAAGGCATCAAAAAAACACACCCCTCAGAACTGCACTGTAGGGGGAACAGCTCAATGTGTCTCGGGTCAGTGCTTGACTTTCGGCATGGACAGACCCCTCCCACACCCCAAAAGCCTCCTTAGGAGCTCAGGCTTAATGTGTTTTCTTTTTTGTTGATGTTTTTTTTTTTTTTGAAACACGGCACAGGAAAACAGTAGTTTCCTCTGGACTCCTCTGGGCTGAGTTAAAATCAGCTGCAGACCAAGCCTCATGTCTAGAGATCGCCCTCCAGCTTTAGCGGTGGGGGCCACCAAAACAAACCAGGTGGGACACAAGCTAGCCAATTTTTCAGATGGCAGTGCTCTCCTGTAATGAAACAGTAACACAGGCCAAGACCTAAATCACAACATACGTTACTTTGAGTTGTCAGTTGCTCAGCTACATTACTGAGGAACAAATATGAAGATTTAGCCGATTGCACTTGCTGCTCTATGCACCGTTTCAGTTCCTCTTCAACTTTGAAGACTGTATCAAAATGTCTTCCGTCCGATGTTTGTTTGGCATTTTTGAGGATCAGTCCTGTCTAGACAATCTGTCTGGAGTATCATGTCAACCAGGGGTGAACTACATTGCTTCAGGCTCTATACCAATAAGCACCACATTTCTTGAAATAATAAACAAATAAACATATCAACTAATTTTTAAATGTAAGACCGATCACGTGGAGCTTTTGGCATTTTCTTAAGAGGTCACATAAACCTGACAGGCAATACAATGGAACTCAGACAGTGAAATTAGCAGGACCCTGGTCAGGCCTGTGGGCAACGTACCATACGTTGGTACTGCTTCCAGTGAAAATGAAAACACCTGATGAGCTAAGTCAATAACACTTCCACATACATAACCCCATATGCAAAATGAAGGAAAATCTGTAGAATAACTTCAGTAGAATAACTTCAGGAGAATCCACTTAATTGTATGAAAGAGTGACACAATACACAGAGAAAGTCGACAACCACGTGTGCCAAGCACTATGGCCTCCACTATTTTCAACAGAACCAGAAAAGTTTCCTTTAAATTTTGGTGGTTTTAGCCTATGTGTTTCTAGAGCAACTGTCAGTATTTAGGAAGCATCTGTGGACTTTTAAGGTATTTATAGACAATTATGCATTGCAATTGGGCATAATTACATGAAACTATCCAGAATATGTGATAATGGTTTGTGCAAATATGCTGTTTATAATGGAATGAATGGGGAATGGTTTGGGATTTGACTACTCTATCGAAAAAAGAAAAAAAAATTATGTGATGAAATTAAGTGGATTCTACTGTATTAACCTACACTTTATTTGCCTATCTGTGCAAAATGAACGGAGGAATAAAATTCTGAAAAGCCTTTAATGTTGTGTCGGGTACAAGTAACACCTATGACAAAAAGGATGGTGCAAGCACTCTTTGAGTGCATACAATAATTTTAAAACAGTAAGCTGGAATTTGTGTGGATACATTACGTTAACACGTTCATTAATATAAAACACATGGTTAGGAAAAAGAGGTTGTGTAAGTGTTTGCTCATGAGAAGATATGATTTTTTAAAGTTTTCCTCTATAGAGTGTTAAAGTCTCATCCACTGCAAAAAAGTGACTGGACGTAGGAAGTAGTTTGAAACAGTGGGATGTCCCATAGAGGAAAACTTTTTAAATTTCTTTTAAAACTTTCAGAATCTTATCATGAGCAAACAATTACACAACCTCTTTCTCCTCACAATGTGTTTCGCATATAAGTTGATTGCAAATATATATAGACTTACGATGTTGTTAAAAGACTACAAAACAGACATTTAGCCTAAGTCATCGAGCTCTCGCTAGCCAACAACTGAAGATGAGTGGAAGATGTAATGTCAGTAGGGGCAAAACTGCCCCCTTTAAAAAGTGTCCTTCTCTGATCACTATATTGCATTCCAAAGCCCATTATGAACCAAGAGAATAACCAGGATGCTAATAAAAAATATGAAAATATAGTCTATTTACATTTCTCAAAATGGAAAAAAAAGACTTTTTCAGATAAGAAAGTTCAGAAAAACAATCACATGGATCATTCATGATGTACGTCTGTCTATATACCTATGACAAAAATATTTCCCATGTAAACTATACCTAGCTTTGCCAAAGTTTTTAATTCTGTAGCTACATTACAAGACCAGCTGCAATCATCTGTGTGCATTATCATCCTTTCTCAGGAAACAAACCTTACTTCACTCCACGTATCACAAGATAAGTAAGCCTAACCTTTTTTTCTAGTAAGATATTCTTCCACGATTTTCCCTTTAAACATGTTTTCCCACTAAAAAGCTCACTGGATTAGAGGTGACAAAAACAGATCAAAGTGAACTTTATTATTATTAATAAGGAATCTACTTGCTGCATGAACTTCATATAAAACTTAGCTAAAGGTCAGAGTAATATAAAATAGCACTCTACACTATAACCTATATTTTTCATGCTGACCCTGTACCTCTGGCTTTACAATCCATGAATTGGCGTACCGTCTCTCTTGACCTCATCTTGACTTAAGCCCTTCTACCATTTAAACAGTTTGTATGTTTAGGGGGTTCCAGTTTCTCCTTTGTTAACGCTGGAACATATTTCATTCCGTAGGCTAATTCTCAGATACAGACGACTGAAACTTATTCTAAGTTCAACATCCGATGCAAGAACAGCCAAGTATAGTAAATCATTTGAAATGAGTTTCGAATCAGTATCTTAGTAGCCTACGTGCTGTAACGTTCAGATAAAGTTGTGTTTTCTCCAAAAGCACTCCCACAACAGTGTCCAAAACAATAAGGCTGAAATTCTAACGTCTACAAAGCAAGGCAAGTTTCCTACGTTGCTCATTAGAATTTATTTGAAATGTTCGTCTACGTATTTACCCTTGTGCAGTCTACTGATTGTTTTGACAGCGTGCGGAAGATCATTAATGGTGCTACTTTAACAGCAACTATTGCGAACAAACTTCCTGTAAGGAAACAATAAAAATCTGTACCATAACAATAGCCGAGGACAGCCTGCTCTGCATCTGTTACATAATCCGAAATTCAACTGATGCGAAAGCCCAACAAAGCACTGAACGTATCGAATGTAAGGTGACATGCATGGGACGCAAATGCATGGATGCTAGGGTCAAGAAAGGCAGCACGATATACACACAGACAGTAGCTACATTAAGTAGCCAAATAAAAAAGTAGAATAAAAAGCCTCCCAGGGACAACCAGTGTTCCCCCTCTCAGAGCAAGGTTGCAGTAGCCTACTGCAAGATGAATTGGGGTTCCGTCTCTCATATCCTTCCTCTATATGCAGGACCGCGTTAGTAGCCTACGCAGTAAAAATGTCCAGTGTTCATTCAACTCTGAGTACATATGGTCCCACTCTGGATCAGAACGGGACCATACGTATTGTACTCTGTAAGAGTTGATATAACACACGGGGCATTTGTGTATCGCTACTGAAATTACGAGTACAATAGCTACACCACAACTCAGGTTGTACTAGTAGACACCCCCACAGGTCACTGATGTTCAGCTTGCATCTCTTCTCTACATAATTCTGGGTCTCCTTGTTACCCGCGCTCCATTCATGTCTAATGCTACATTGGACCAAATCATTAGTAAAAAAGCACTGATTGGCAATCCTGATGGAAGTTCGCTACACTCATTAGTAACAAACTGGCTACTGTGTCACAGCTGTTCGGGCAACTAAAATGATTCTTCACTCCAGTTATAGCCTACACTAGATAGTGACTATCGTAGCTACGTGGTAAAAATCTCCCCCTTGGTTCGTAAAGATTTCGTCACTTGCAAACACAAAATGTCTTAGACTGCACGGAATCTGACTGACGTTCGTTTTTTCCCCATATGTTTGGAGTAAATAGCTAGGTGTTAAAATCCTGCATCATTGTTAATTCTCATTAGCTAACGTTAAATTATTCTCTTTTCAACTATATTTATTTCTAAGATACGGTGGCTAGATATATCCAAAACATATCATGTGTCATAAAATCAAGGTGGTTTTATTACTAGCAATCTAAACGTTGGTAGCCACGATCAGCGATGACAGGTTGTGAGCTTAGTTAGATACATTGTCTAACTGTTAGTAATCCAGTCTCAAGTAGAAAGTTAACCTGCTATAAAACGCTAGCTATAGACTAGCTTCTAAAAAACTGGCTATCTTTACTATGGTTACCACTATGGAGACCTTTGAGAAAGTCAGAAAGTCCCCCAAACAGCTATATTTCAAATCGGCATATGATATATTGCACGCTGACACCAGTTAGAACACGAATGCACTTTTTAGACAGCAACTTGAATATAATTTTAATTAAGGTAGTTTTCACACGCATAGCTGGTCCGCTAGCACTAACTAGCTAGGTACAGTACTGTATGTAAGCAAGTTACGTTAGCTACGCTGCCAAATGCATATCCCAGTCCCAAAATTATGTTTGCTAGCCTAATTCTGATGGACGCATTCAAGCAGCAGGTAGCTTGCAAAAAACGAATGCCGGTAGCTTCTCGTATACCTACCACATAATGTTGTCTTGTACTGAAAATGTGAACACGATTGCCAGCTGGACCGCAACTTTAAAAACCGTTAGTTATGTCAAGCATTTTCAGACGCAGCTGAAGCTAACACTGTCAAGCTAGCTAGCATTAAAGTATAGTGCATTTCGCATAAGCTTGCTGCCCTGAGATGTGGAAATATACAACTGAAAAGCAAACATGCTATGATCCAATCCAAAGAACCACAACCACCAACAATAAATCACAAATATACTCATCTTTCACAACAGTTATGCGCAATTAACGAATTAGAGTGAGCGGCATACCTGGAGAGATGCTCAATACTACCGTCCTGCAGTTGCTTGCGCTCAGCTGAAGTCGCCGAGAGCACTGTACACGGATTCTGACGTGCATGCCTATTAGCTGAGAGAGGCAGTGGGTAAAGGAACGGGGAGGAATGAGTTTTCCACTATGCTCAGTACTGCTGTACTTATTTAAAGGGTAACGAATGGTTCCTTGCACAGTGTGAGATATTTTTAAAGAATGCGCTGGAAAAAATATTGTTCAATAGCCATAGATATAATAACTTGAGATGATTAAAATTTAATGCCATGCTGTGGTTAACCTAGTAGGCTAGGCTACACCTTATCTATGAAATTGTCCAAAACGGTAAAATGAGTACACCGAAACTGTGTGAATATCTTTCTTTCTAAAGTGTTCCTAAAACTTTTGTGTCGTTTTTGACCATTTGAGTTCTAATTGATGTAATTCTGTTTTTTAGCACTTACGGAGTTGTATACTTAGAACCCACAAAAAAAGGATTTTAAAATAAGCTTCTGAGAATGCCTGAAAGCAACATAACACTGAATGATGAAAGCTGCTTCCGAACAAATATGAAGCAGTAAACGAAACACACGAAAAGACATTGAACTTTTAGAACCCCCCCCCCCCCCCCCCCCCCCCGCACACACACACACACACACACACACACACACACACACACATAAAATACCTGAATGTTTTTAGTACTAAATGCTCACAGATGTAGCGTTGCTCTTTTCCCCACTACTTAAAGAACAGAGGAAACAAGGGGTGCCATAATATTGACACAGATGTTGCATATAGCAAAATCTAAAGGAAGAGTTGTTGGGAAAACACTGTCTACTGTCTTAACCTCAGTTTTCTCTCAGAAAGGAAATCAGCTAGATCTTTCATCTATTTATGCATTTATTTATTCTTTTCTATTTTTTTTTTAACTAAATGTGTGTCATTATTTTTTGCCAAGTTTAACAGCTGGCCACTTTCTCACATATCCTCCACTGGTAATAACATTAACCATTAGGTGTATCTATACTATGCCCAATTAATCTTGAGTTACCTACCAGATTTCTATCACCTTCATGGAAATCAATCCATTGTTTGTGTCTGTTGCCCCCTAACACCATTAAGATAAAAGAAAACAGCACTGAAGGGAGCTATAGGATGTGCAGTGAGAGGTCATGTCTGTATTTTTGAGGATGAAATTGACCTCTTGTGGATAATTAGTCTATTACACTGCCATAAGTCCCATGCTGGCAGTCATTTACACAGTATCCCAGCAAAGGACTGGGTCTTCTGAAACTGGGCCGTGCTTTCGCCAAAAATGAGAGAACAGTTTTTATGGCAGTGAGTAATGAGGATTCCACAAATTATGTGGCGAGATCGAGGCGGTGTAAGGGCTCATCCATTTATAAATATATGCTAGTTCTGTGTATATTCTTAGCACTTGTACTGACAACCCATTTACCAATGAATTGTTATTCTTCATTGGATATGAATCCTGTATCTCTGAAAGAGCTGCACTTTATCCAATGTACATTGTAGACTTCATAGACATAAACTTTGTGGGGAGGGTTTGTGGACAAAATAACAAAACAAGAGAGACTTTGTGGCTCAGAAGATGACACAGAGTAACAGGCTCTGAAAACAAATAAGAAGCCATTGTTTCCTGGAACCAGCAGTTTAGAACAGGGAAAAGGAGATTATCTGTATCCATGAAAATGTCATTTTTAAATCTAGCCGCATTTACAATAAAGAACAAATACATCATTAAATCACAGAAGAGGTACTGTTAACAACCAAAATGGATTTGTGTGTTTGTTTATTTTCCAAATATAAATGTGATTTCTGTAATTATGTTTATGAAACAGCTTTGTCACAATCCAAAAGTACATTATGTTTTAAACAGAAACCCAAAACGAGGTTGAAAATATAATATAACACATGAACATATGGAGCAATAAATGTTACAAAAATATGAATTGTAAAGGAGCACATCATATGAGACATTTGGGGTTCAATTACACAAAGAATTGGCTGCCAATAAAAATAGCAGGTTATTCTGTCCAAGCAGAAATATCATGTCAAGAAATAACTTTATTAAATTAAGTAGACATGGAGGGTGTGGATGCTACAGATGTACAAGGAAAACCATCAAGTTCTGAAAACATGGAACCAGCATGTTTTGGACAAACTGCCTGTATTTTGGTGCAGTGCAGTATTTTGATGGACACCAGCTATAGAATATGACAGCCTCATTCATCTTTCTTTATTAGGTCACCAGTTATTACAGTGAGGCTTTAGGTCATTCTTTTTTAACATGGTTGTGATTTTGTATGTCACTGCCATACCGGTCTCACAGAACCTCCATTAAGAGCAAAATAAGCAGCATAAAGCTGTCACCAATATGACCCGACTGACCTGAAGTCAAAAGCTATTCCCATTAAACATTTTAACAAAATTCAGGTTAATGGCTTTTATGGTAGCAATGGTGATCATAGAGTGCCTCTTAGATTTTTACACCAAATAACTTATTTCACATCATGATGGGCTTATGGAAATGAAAGATTGCAACCGAATCTACTTTTCTCTATCAGGAGTGTAAAGAGCCTTGGGTGTGTGATTTATGTTTTGAAAAAACACTGTAATGGGCTAATGAAGTTGATAAAGTATATTTTATGTCCATAAAAAACAGTCCTTTATGCAGGATAACTTATTTTGCTGACAATTATTATTGCACATTTTTATATCTCATCTATTTATTAAGCTGATAATTCACAGCAGATTTTTTATGTGCGGCACGGTGGTGCAGTGGGTAGCAAGAAGGTCCTGGGTTTGGATCCTGGCCTGGGCCATCCTGTGTGTACGCTGGGATAGGCTCCAGTCCCTCCCCCCACCCGCGACCCTGCCCAGGATAAGCGGGTATAGATAATGGATGGATGGATTTTTAATATTGAGAACATTTCTCAGGTGAGCACTAGTAAAATACCCAACTTGCAAGCTTTTTGCTCCAACTTCAGGCCCTCACCACTACACAACAATATACTGCATTCTTTGCCCAAATAATCACTTCCCATTGGGTTCATTTTCATGTACTCCAATTATATAATCATGCTGAATACAAACAGTATACACCAAGTTGTAAATGCTGACTTTTTTGTTTGTGTGTGTGTCTGTGTGTGTTGTGTGGGAGTATGAGGGGTGTCTAAGCGCATACTTCTGATTCCTCCTATGAAAAGAATAGAATACAGTTGCCTCCACTTGGCTTTGCTATAATAACAAACCTTGTATGAAATGTCTCTCCTACACCCTGTAACCCTCCATTTCACATCTGTAGTCTGCAATGAGCCTCTAATTTGCTTGGACTATTTTGGGATTTTAAGGCCGTCTTGTGGCCTCTTAGTTCATGCAGTCTATCATATTGTACCACAAGCTGTCCTGACTGGAATGACTGTTCCAGTGAAGTCCCAGCTCAGAACGTCTGGTGCTCTCGTGTCTGCACTGGTGGTACATGTATGTTGTACAGTAGCCCCCCGGGACCATACAGAGAACTTCTTTGTATGCCCAGGTCTACTCTTCACATGGAATACCGAGTAGTAGCTGAAAAAATACATGCAACGGTTTTTTACGAAAAGAGTTATTATAAAGAAACTTACACACACACACACACACATGGGCAAGGTGTCAAGATAATAGACAAGAGCGTATCTGCAGTATATATACAACTCCCACTTTTACCCAGTGAAGTAGGATGGATGCATAACGTGTGAATGAAATTCAGATTTTTTCAAAGGAGGGCACATCAACTAGGGTCGGCTCTCTGTCTATGTTAATGGACTCTTGTTTGTGGTGTCACAAAGGTATTATGCAGAGAAAAAAGCTTTTATGACTCATTTTAAATCTATAAATAATTAATAAAACAAAACACAAGAATATTTTATGATAAGAATAGGCAAGTCAGCATATCTAGGCTCATTCTACCTACATTTTTTATTTTTATAGAGATGCTTTTGACATGTATGTTAACAACTGGTGGATTCCTTAGTTACAGAAGCAGTAAACCACTGAGCAGTAAATTATATCTTATACAATCAAGCAAACTATTGAAGATGTTCCCATTCTTATTCACATTACCAGTGATGACTATAACAGGTGAAAAAATATAAGGTGATTTATATGTTGCCAAGAATGTCAAATAAGTCCTCGTTCTACTCTGTCCCATCACTGCGGGAGGGCCTTCATCTCAGTGCAACTTCTTTGTGTGTCCAGAGGTGGGACTTTGCTGCTGAAAGGTTTCTAAATTAAACAAAACAGCCCTGCCAGGTTAGGTTTATTGTTCATTCTTGTACTAATTTTAGAAAAGAGGCTAAAATTATAAACCATGTTAAAATTCAAATAACATAGCTACATAGAACAGTGTAACCACCTTATCCTCTGATCTGGAATCAGCAGATTGAATAGGCCGCCTCTTCACAGAAAATACAGCAGAATGCACGTCGCCTGCAGTATCAGTGCTGTAACAATACAAAATAAACTTTTGGCTTTTCCTTATGTGCATATACGTGGGACATCATATATTTTAGAGGTTACTGCTACACTGTGAAAAACAACAATCACCAAGTGAGATATGCAATCATCAAGTAAACTATATAAGACAACGTATAATTAAAGTTTACATAATTATACTTCATGCATGCAAAAGTAAAGTATTTTCTCATGTGGGCCAATCCATTTTACAAAGTCATGCATAACCTCTGGAACTCCAATATGAAGCGTTAATGCATTTTACCCTGCACAAGAAGGCCTGCTTGTTTTCTAAATCAGTGTCTCATGCAAATCTCTTGGGTTTACATCCCACACCGAGGCAGGATTTAGGAGGGGCCTTTGCCTCTCTGAACGCAAACAGACATTCACAGGACCTCTGTAGGTCTGTGGAAGTTCAACAGCAGATGACTATCTACTCTGCAGCCTCCGCACCTCCGCAGTCGAAAAAAAAAAACAAGAAAACGCCCCCCACACCGACCAACAAAATAAATTCTAAATGACTGGGTTTGACAGAGTAAGCACTTTCCGTAACAGGTTGCAGATGTTGGGAGCCGTATGTGGCCCGCCTGGTGTTGTAATAGTTTCTGGAAAACGTTGTCCGAAGAGATCACAGAGCCGGAGGGCTTTTGTTATCGTCAGCCGTGGAATTTGGTTATTGTTGGAAGGTAAGAGGACCGCAGTGTGGTACGCAGGCTCCTAAAGGCCCGTCTCTCTTTCGTTGGAAGTTATAAGGGCCAGTGAGCTTGTAACCAGAGGGTTGGAGGTTTGATACCTGGGTGGGACAAGTTTTACTCATGGACAAGGTGCCTTACTTGAATGGCTTGAGTGAAATATCCATCCATATGAAAGGTAAATTCCCCTGGATCAGGGTGTCTGCTGAGAAAATAAATAATGTAACGCCCCATATCCATCCCTTTACCCCCAGCCAAATGGCCCGAGAAGCTGATCCTGAGATATGCTTTGATGTGCTTTGCCTTAAAACAAGTCGCTGTTTTTAGGAGACTTTGGTGAGAGACCCAATGGTAATAAACAGTGAACGGTCAGGGCGGGATGATGAATTGCAGAAATACGCAGTGAAATTGGAAAAGTGACAAGAACCCAAGTGAACTAAAAAACAAAGCTCTTCATTAATCAGAACTGTGTTGTGCTTCATTCATCAAGATGGGTGTGCCATTCAGATAGAAATCAAAAGAAAAAGCAAAGCCATGCAGTCACAATGGAGAGGAAATAATGAGAGGGAACAAAGTTTGATGTAGAGAGGGGTTTTACCTAAAATGGACAGTATATATGTGCTGTTCAGTGAGAGGATAAACCCACAGGTGTGGCTGAGCACTTTGTAGCAATCATACTAGATCTAAATCTGAAAGGCCAAGTACAGGGTGCATGCTTGCTATGGCCAAAGGTTCCTATCTGCCCAATAAAGCAAACATATCAATAACTATAAGATGCTCTGCTGTTAGTTGGTCAAAGAAAAGGCCTAAGTACCCTTTGACTAGATATTTAACAAGATTAAATTCTACCCAGAGAATTTGAAAGGAAGTAATATAACCGAGCAATGCCAGCATTCTACAGGTATTTGATACCACATGCGTGACAGAGAACTTCACTATGACACTGGGTGTTTTCCACCCATACAGCGCAAATAATTAAGGCTGTCTTGTGCAGGTCACCAAGTACCAACTATGACCTCACAGCCTTTCCAGAGGAAACTATCCAGGAGCTGAAGGTGTAGCTTAAGTACATAGAGAGAGACGTTGTGTGCAACAAACACTGTAGAATAAGACAGGGTCTCAGCAAAGGGGGTCTGCCACAGGAATCAAATGAAACCTTCATTAACCCAAGGGGAATTGGTTTTTTGCTTTTTGCACATAAAATATAAAAAAATGACAGTTCAACATTCAACATGAAGTAAATGATAGAAAATTTTACTACAAAGAATTACTGGGGGTTGCTTCTTCTTTTTGTAAAAATACTATTCAGTAATTTCCATAGGGACAAAATGAAATTAAAGATTTGAGCACTCTACACAGACACCCTTGCAAAGACATTATAACACTGCAGAATTTAAAGTACAGTATATGCACAGAAAACATGTACACACATAGTTATATGAATGATTCTTTCGCATGGCTCTGAAGTCTCATGTGTCAGAAGTGAGACCTAAAAAATTAAAGGCCAATCTCACGCTCACACGATCTATGTTTGAAAGTAGTGAAATGTGTTATATTTCTGAACAAACTGTGCTGTCTGCCCCCCACTCCTCTGCCCCACTCGACACTGAGTCTCCACTCCACTGACAATGTATCTCACTGCTCACCCCCCCATATCCACAACTTGCTGTGAGTCCAAACCAGTCCAGATCTCAGGCACTGAGATTTTCCAAACTTGAGCTGTTTGTAGCAGTTAGCAAAGATTTAAATGAACAATATTGCTTTTCTAATATTCATTTTCTGTGGCAAACAAACATACCAGCTATGCAAATAAATGAGTATCACGCAGGAAATGTACATGAGGAAACTCTTGCTGCAGCTGAACGTTGGTCTTCTTCAGCAAATACAAATACATGTTCTTATACTCAACCAATCACATACACACATCACTAATGCAGTGCCTTTTTTGGAGTGGCAGTCAGATCTCTGCTTTTTCCACCGCACCCCTCTTACTACTGTTCACAGAATTGTGCCCACTCTCCAGCACCCCAGCCCCCACCCTTTGTGTGGATCTGCTTCTAGTTACTGGAGGGGTTTTGATATTTCTCCCGTTTAGTAGGGGAGATGTATTGTGCTCCTTGTCTTATAGGTTAGTGCATGCTGGTATGTGCACAGAAGTACCTAAAGCAGATCCATTCACTGCCAAACCAAAACAATTACATTACATATTCATTAATGTATTAAATCTAAATGCATGAGTTCTGACTGAATATGTGTTTTCATAACTGGTGTAAAACTGCAACCAATGTCATGTTCAAAGTGCATGTTCACATGAGTATGTGCTTTAAATGAATTTTAAAAAATTAATTCAAAAAAATTAAAAAAAAAAACATTACTCTGCTATTATATAAAAATACCAACAAACCCTTTGGCCCACCCAGTCCCCACCCAAAATCTAGTGCAGCTAAGACAAAAAGCAATTCTGAAATGGATCAAACACTCAGCAGACCGAACAGTCCAGGCAACCAGGGTCTGACGCAGAGGCCGGAGGAGGGATAGGGGTGGAGGGAAGAAGGCGCACGAGTGGAGACAAGTCAGCATGTGAGCCTGTTTTTCAGTGTCAAGTGATTCCCGGGCTGGTTTAGAGTGATGTCACCACACACGCCCGGTACCAGGCACAGCCCCCACCGAATGCCCCCCCACCCCCTTCCCCCTTTCCACCCCACTGCGAGGGGAGCAGCAGCCCCAGCGCTGGCTCTTTGGTGAGGCATTTAAATGTGATGAGATAACACACATCTGGAGTCATACATACCTCCTGCACTGGGCCAGGGAGCAGCACGGTCTGGCTTTACTGCAGCCGGTAAAGAGCAGGAGTTTTCTCTGGGGTGCAACAGATACCGTGCACGGTGAAAAGTGGGAAGCAGGGGGGGGTCAGGTGTCACCCCCTGGCCCCAGCCAGCCCGTTGACATCCACACTCCCACACAACCCATGCACAAACACTCGGGGGGACAAAAGAATGGGGTCACTGTGTGCTTCCCCGAAATGAAAAGAAAAAAAGGAAAGTTTTCACTACGTTGTTATTACAGTTCTTTTAATGCAAATGTGGTTGCTCCGTACACAAGATAGTATTAAAAATCTGGGCAGGAAACTAAAAACTGAACAGAAGTGCGTGTACATTTTGTCTGTAGGTAGATTCAGCAAGGGTATGAACATTTTATGATGTGAGGCCCCTTCAACATTCTTTGAGCTATACACCATTTAAAAGGTGGGTAAATTTACAGCAAGGGTCAGGTGCTTAAAATTTGTCTCATATTCTCACTCGCATTTGTGTAGTGGTCCATCAATAGCCTGAATTATCAGCCGTCACATTATTGCAGAATTCTGTGTTTTTTACAGAGAAAAAAGAGCCAAAAGTCATATGTAGATAGTCTGAGGTCTTTTCTTGAGGATTACAATGAGCGATGACCCAGACTTGAACCACAACAAAATATTTACTCCTGTTTCTTTGAGCCAATCATCTTTTGGTGTCTGTTATTTGTGTTTATTGATCATAAGATTTACACAGCCATTTAGTAGCATAGCAAGATGCAAAGCAAAAGTGTTTAATTTGAATGAAAAGTGAAAACGAGATGTCAGGCTCTAGCTAGCTTGCTCAACATGAGTGAGCGAAAATTTGTTTTGATCTCAACACCGAAACATTATTTGATATTGATAGATTCATTTTTCATCTGCAAATCTCACAGTTCAATCCCATTTCTGTTACAAGTATCATGACAAATTTATGAATGACATTTGTTTATTGTGTTATTATTGTAAGGTGGCATATTGAAAAACTTTTTTTTTCAGTACGCAAGTGAATTAGTAAATGTCCTCCCTTCCGAAGACGCAGCATTCCAAGGGCTAGTGGGACCACTGATAATGCTACTGTGGTTCTTGTTCTTTGCCTGGAGGATGAAACTGCAAGCAGACAGGCTAATGAAAGAGTGTCCTTGAGATTAGAGCAGTAACCTTCAGAAAGTCTGTTCCTGCCCCGTCCCCAACTGTAATCTTGTCCGATTGTAACCGGTGTGAGGTTCCTGTCAAAGACATGCCTTGTTCTCTGCTTTAGACAAAGAGAAAACCGAGGGGCACAGCCTATGGTACAGTAGGTAACCGAAAGTGGGCGCAAGGTCACTTTTAAAGTCTTTAAATGACTGATACTAGTGCCCTGGATAGGAGCACAACGGTACTGTGCAGTTGGAAATGCAGGGAAATGCAGGGAAGCCATTCCCTGAACAGAACGCAGGGGATGATGGGCTTACTGTACATTTAGGAGTGCATCCAAGGAGTGTCTTCATCAGGTATGTTGGGTGGCAGTGCAGCATTGGTAAGGATCCGGGCTTGTATCCTAGAGGTTGCCGGTTTAATTCCCAGGGAGGGTACTACTGTTGTACCCTTCAGCAAAGTATTAGCCGTATAAACAAATAGTATGCAAAAATGAAAAGCTGTGTACATTGCTCTAGATAAGAGTGTCTGCTAAATGCAGTGTTTTTTGAGAGCGGTCACTGGACATGAATAACAGTTTTTGGAAACTGGGGGGTTGGGGGAAGGGGATTAATGCTCACTTTAGATGAGGCCAAGCCTTTACTTTAAGCAATGACAACACTCTCAGCCCCATCCCCACACTGAGTATCCAATTAAATTACAGCAGTCAGTCCTGAATTCTAACACTGAGCACTCCACCAGCTCGTTCACGCCTCTGGCACAATGCAAAGGAACAGTGAGTAGAAAACAGCTGGTGCTCTGTAAATAACTGGCTGAAATAGCTATATTCGCAGCACAATGTTCAACAATCCACATTTTATTCATGCTTCAATGACTCAATCATCCAGACCTTTCACATACTACAGGGATAATTTAGATTATATCTTTGCTTTATGCATTAAAATGGAATTTAATTGAAACAATATGGCGAGGGAGGTACATTTGTGTGTAACAGAGAATTTTTTTTCATGATTCCATTGAAAAACAAACTGCCGGTGATTCCCCTAACCCACGGTACAGTAACAAATCTTTTTATTTTTCATAAATGGTCAATTGTAATGGCCCATTTCAGCATTCCTGGACTGAACCCAAAATCTCTGTCACTGTTCCCAAAAGGACATTAGAGTCATTGTCTGGGACCCATGAAAGCTTAAAGCTGGGGGTGGGGATGTGGGGAGGGAGGGGGATACGAAACAAACACATACTAGATACACACCGGATGGGTACATAAGATTCTCCCGCTGAAGCACTTTTTTTAGGCTGTGGGCCTTCCCCAGTTTACTCCCAATCCTCTGTCTGTGCCCGTCAGTTAATATCAGACCTCTTCTTACATTTGGCCCATGAACCCTCGCCTCATACCAGATGCTGTAATGTGCTTCGCGAGCATTGCTCTACGCTGCTATGAAAGCATGTAATTCGACATGAGGGCAGTCGTTTGGCACAGGCAGCTCACTTCCAGTCTGTCTGCCACCCGCGGGTGGTCCCCTCCCAGCCGTGCAAGGGTCGTCCATCAGGGGAGGGGGGTGAGAAAAGATCTGCCACAGGCATAGGAGCCGTTTCACAAAAAGCATAACACAGAATCGCCATTAACGCTTTGCCAAGTGTCAGACCGTGGGGAGAGGCAGAGGGGGAACGTGAAACCACAGAACCCTTCTGGTTTCAGCAAAAGCCACATCAGTATATTGGAAACAAAATCACCGCATTACATTATTTGAAGTGAATCAGCCAGCGCTTCCGCGTTTGGACCAGGAAGGCTGCGCTGATCCGTCGAGCTGGCGCCGTGCTCCGGGAGCGACGTGTTTTCTGCATTACTGATCGCTGGAGGAATCCGCTCAATCCAGACAGACCGTGGTCATGCTCTTTAAGTATAGCCTTCCAACCTTGTGGTGGGGCCATTACGGGAAGGAGGCTCGCTACGGCGATCTTGAACGGTTACATGAGGGAACAATGAGAAGAGAAGAAGGGAGGAAAAAAGAAAAGCGGGACGCAGCTGCCTCAATGAGGACGGCACATTGTGCTCGTTCCCGAAACCGCTCACATCTGCTTCCAGATCAAAAGAGGAGCCGCCCGCGCAATGAGGGATGAGGCTCGCTCATCACGTGCTCAGGGCCTCAGGTCTGGATCCTCTTCTTTTTTGGGGGTGTTTCACAGTGATGAATCATAACCCAAGGGGTGCACGAGAGTTTCTGAAAGTGTCTTCATCTTACAACCTAGCTGTGCCGCTATGAATTTTATTTTACTTGAATGTAACTTCCGTGTAATCGTCTATTTCCTGTGTCGATTTTATGTGCCACTTCAAAAAGAGAAATTGCTGATTAGGACAATAAATTCTTACTCCTACTGTATTCTACTGCTACTCTGGAGCACAAAAAGTGAGGTCTGGGGTAGTGGTTAAGAAGCGTGTCTTGGTAGCAGAAGGTTGCTGGTTTAACTCCCTGGTTAAATATTGCCACTGTTCTCTTGAGCAATGCACTACTGTGATGAATATATGCCTGTGTGTATGGATAATAATGGCCTATATAAAAATGTCAGCTGTGCTCTGTGCTCTGTGAGCTGATCTACTAGGGCCATCGGCTAAAAAAAAGAAATAATATACTATTATGTGTTACATCATAACGGCATTATGCCTAAGCGCAGATTACATAAATGGACACCTACACAACCCTGAGCCTTTGCTGGACTTTTACACTGCCCTACAGCATAATTCTCTTCAACAGGAGCCCAGCATCTGACGGCTCGGTGTCTCTGATGACTTCATCCTGCGGTACTCTCAAAGACCACTCTGCACCATGTTGCACACAACGCTCGATCCGAGGTGTTTTACAGAGCGACGGGGGAGGAACCTCACAGACCGCCTGCTGCAGTGACGGTGGTCAGGTCAGGTGCTAACTCCTCCGACCTCCACCCCCACCGTAATCGAAGAGAGCCAGGATCACAACAAGTGAGGTCAGTTGAGAGCGTGAAATGCCCCCGCCCCTGGAAGTGTCATCACGCGGAACGATCATTGTGCTTTGGACCTGTTCTCCTTGATAAAGTAGCAGACTCAAAAGGACCCTCAAGGGCCACAGCGATGATCGCACTGCAGGTTCGGTCCTTTCTCTCCTCCTCCCTCTCTTTTTAAAGTACCAGATTGAAATAACCTGTGATCAAAAGCCAGCCCTTCCGGGCTCCCCTCTCCCTTTGTGAGCGAGACTAATCTGCAGCCCAGCTGTGGCTTGTAAAAGCCTGAGACATTACACTGCGTCACAGACTGCGGACGCGTGCATTGTCCATGGAAAAAAGAAATGGCTCAGCCCTCTCCCTTTGCGTGTCTCTCGTTTTTATTAGCCCCTTATTTCTTCTTTTTTCCTTTATTCCTCAGAGCACAGAGGAGGGTATCTCTGTTTAGGAATGACACGTTTGGCAGTTACAAACAACGGATTAAGTTTGCAAAGTAATACATAGACAAAGGATTATATATTATGCTTCATGAAGCAGTTCAGATTGAACACTAGGCTCAATGTTATATCAGCAGTGCCCAATTCATTCATCCATTTATTCATTCATTCAATCACTTGGATTATTTTACAACTATTTAATAACTCCATACAAAATAAAATCTGACTGGCTGACTGATTCATTATTCGTGTAGGATATTAAATCAGGTATGATTGCTGACCTAGATAATACTTTTAATATTTGCCCACTATCCCCATAAACAGTGTCCCGATTCTCCAAGGCCTACAATGAGAGTGAAGAACACCCCAGTTTGAGCGAGCATAATGTGTGCGTTGTGAAAAGGACTGTTCAAGCTGCTAGCTCTGCATTATGCCAGAGTTACTGTACATTACAGCTCTCCACAAGTTATACCCCAGTCTGGAGAAAACAGTGCAAAACTTCATTGTGCTATAAAATGCCAGCTAAGTGAGAGCTCCAACAAAGTGGGCATTGTTGGATCTGGTTGGTGGTCAGCGTCTCTGGGTTTCTTTTTTTACCATTTATTGTGCTGCTTTTTATCATGTTCCCCATTAACTCTTTAATATCCCACTGAAAACAGCAACAAAAAAGAAAATGGGCCTAGACAATAAAACTCCTCATAAAAGCTGAATGTAAAAATCAGTAATCGATTGTCTGGGACTAAACAAATAAGCAGGGACTGTTATTATGGAAACAACCAAAAAAAAAATTTGGAAAGCACAATTTAGAAAGGCCGTGTTTAGAATTTAGAATTATACTTGTAGGCCTGTCACATCATTGCAACCTCCTTTCCCTATTTAGGAGACCACAGACAAGAATGTGCTGTCCTCCGAAGTGTATGCTGCCAACTGCCTTTCGCTCGACAGTCTGCCAACTGGGGCTCAACTTTCTTAGAGTCTCTGTGCCAGAGGAGTACTTTCTTGCCTGGTCAGTGTAGACTGCAGATTCATAACTAACTGGATGTAAATCTAAGAGATGCCTTGTGGTACTGCATGGCTGCTGGCACAGACACAGGCAGCATATGACATCAGACTATGGGGAGCATCACTACAGGAAAAGAAATTCCATGCCTTAGCAGGACAATCCTTTTGACAGCCTCATAACTTTTATTCTTTATAGCAGGTAGCCAAGAAGTTGTGGTATCGCCGCATGTTGTGTTAAGCACACCCCTGGGTTAAAGCATCGCATTAATCAGCGATTTTTCCTCCAACAGCCTAAGCAAAACAAAATGAAGAAATATTTCATATTTTGAGAATGACATCTGAAGAAAAAATAGCATCCACCCACACAGATGCGCACATAAACACAATGCAGACAGCACGGGGACTCCATGTTTGGCTTTACAGATTGCTTACACATGCTTCCCCTTGGCTGACATGAGACACCTCAGCAAAGCCTCCTTCTCTGCACAGGACACACACCAGGACCGACAGGCATGGAATAAGGCAAGCAACCTGCGGGGAGGAAGCGCCACTGTCCTCCAGCGCTACACAGCAGAGCAGCAGCACTGCAGAGCAAGCAGGTGTGCGGGTTCACCGAGGGTAAACTACCACTGACAGAGTACAGATGTGGCCTTTTCACCACAGACACTCCACTCACCACAGACTATACAGGTCCTGTTGGCTGGCAACTTACTGTTATTAACTGTTGCATTGTAGTATTGCCTGACAATTGCTCAATATTACTATTTTGTGTGCTTTTCTTAATAAGCGTCGAACCACGTATCCTGAATGGTGGGAGTATTAATTCACCTACGGTGTGTATCTTTAGTGACTTTAGTACTGGTAAGTGGGTGGTTGGCTAAGTTGCTTTCTGATCTAGTCAAAATCAGAACCTGTTACCCCTTTTGAACATATGGTGTGCTGCACAGACTGCTGCTGCACAGCCAGCCCAGATTGTCTGACCCTGACCCGTACCTGGTTTATATCAGTTAGCCTAGCACTTAGACTGCTGATTCAGGAGGACAATGTTGTATATAAGATTTTTATGGAGCTGTATGTCTGATAGCATATGTGCAAATGTATAAATTTATGGTTAAATTTATTCGATGCTCGATTAATATAATCAACTACATTCCGACAAATATCTCCAGTAAATGATTCCATATTCTCTCTGCAGCAGGAATTTTCACAGCATTCTTTTTAGGCTTTAAAGGTTTTCTGTTTTGCAACTTTATTTGCCAGTGGTGCCCAACCCTGTTCCTGGAGATCTACCATCCTGTAGGTTTTCAGTGTAACCATAACAAAGCGCACCTCATTCAACAGCTGTCTATTGTTTTTACCCTTAGCTGTGTGGTACCGCTGTTTAAGACGATCCCATTTTTGCTTGGACATACATAATGCTTTTTTTATTTTCAAATATTTGACAAAAAGTCATGGTATTTTGTAACCTCCACAATGCACATTAAAGTAGTAAACTAAATAGTTTCCAGGTTCAGAAATGGTGTCTGTTCTGATATTTGTTAAAGTTCATGAGTAATGAACAGAAAACTAAGCACTTCAAAAGCATTCATTTAAAAATAATTCAGTGACACTAAAGACTAAAAAACTAATTGTGGTTGGTTGGGGGGGGGGGGGGGGGGGTGTAATCCTATTGTTTAAAAGGACATTATTATAATTTTTTTGTTTTTTTGTTTTCTACAAACCGTATCAGTCATTGACCTTTGTGCTATATAATTAAGCAACTTCAAATGTATAAATATAATTAAATTCAAGACAAAAAACTGTTAGAACAGTTCAGATAGAAATGGAAATCATTTTTCCCTGAGAAGGTTTTGTTAGTAGGAATGCAGGATTCTCTTTCAATCTGTGAGTCTAAGAGGCTTGACAGTATGCCTTCACTATCCAAAAATATCAAAGAACCTCTTGTAATTGATTCACAGGGACCCTCTATTTCTTTAGTCATCTCAAGAACTTCTTGTTGTGACTTCAAAGAACAGAGCCAAAACCAAGCCAGAGGCTGAAGCCCTACTGGAGACTGTGATCACTGCTTTCAGGTCTGTATAAAAATAATATACATTAAGGATATGTTAACCTGTATCATGTGCACAGAAATATGTTGGGAAAATCAGCTGTCCTGAACGGTCAGGGTTAGGTAAATCAGTGATCTAAATGCAAGGCTAAATGATTAATTCAACAGTGACTGTTAGAGTGGTTCTCAGGGAGCTGACAAGATTCTGTTTACCCACAATGCCTCTGGTATTCCTTTTCAGGCACACTGCAGTGTGAAGTGCCTCTTCATTAAAGGCACAGCCGGATAAAGCGGGGACGAAGCATTTTCCTGGCTTAATCCCAAAACAAAGCAGTGACCTGCTTTCTCCGTACCCCTTAGGGTGCTTCAGAACACTGTCCTTCACCCCAGGCCCCCCATCTGGAAATCAGAAAGATTTGCTTGCCTTCACCACAGTTCCCTTGAAGTTACTGTGGTGGGTTCACAGCACATGACAAAAGGGGCAACTAGCTACAATGCTTAGCCTTCGCTAATGTATAAGGACTAACAAGAAATATCTGACAGAAGGGGAAGCCCCTACTACTCACCCCTCTGTCCAACCCTGCAGGCCTATTCCTCGCCCCCAAAACGACACACAAAAATCGCAGCTGGTGGAAAAATCGCGTCGACCTGGTCTGGTGCTCATCCCAGCTCCAGGACCGCATCTGCTACCAATGGCTCACCCCCCATCTGTGGGAGAGGCTCGCAGGTTTTTTTTAACCAAAGAAGGAGAAGATCTGAAGAAAGAGATCTTCTCTTCATCACCTCATTCCCTGTGAGTATACGTACCTCTCTTTCACTTTGCCACTCTACCTTTCTCTGCTCTCTCTCCTACTGTCATCGCACCTCCATATAAGTAAATACGGAGAACAGTGACCAAACACAGGGGTTCTCCCAGCCCTCATTTGGCTTCCACACAGTCATTACCCCCCCCCCCCACTTCTCTTAATTATATTGGGTCTAACATTGGAAGTGAGTGTGGAAAATTCCTAAGCTGTAAGATAACTCACTCCTGGACGCCCTCTCCAAATTGAAGGCATGTGTGGAATTTCAGGGCAGATACAGAAGGGGGATGGAGGGGATGGAGGGAAGGGGGGGATGTGGGATGAGAAAACTGGGGTGCTATTGCAAGAATAAGCAACACCTTTTTCGCTCCACCAGCACAAAGGCCATTTTAAGTTTCAACCCTTCTGCACATGCCCTGAATGCCAAACTAAAAAAAGAAAATAAATCTGACAACCTGTCCGATTGACTGGAAATTAGAAACTACTCTCTGACATTTAAAAGCCAGGAGGTGGATCATGTGTGTCCTGACTAATAGGTATCCTATAATACACTTAGCCTATATGCCCCCCCCCCCCCCAACATTTAAGAAAAGGATAAGAATGCATGTAGAACAAAAAGGAAACAACAGGTGAAAACAGTTACTTTCCATTATTATGGAAAAAGTGAACAAAAAAACCATGTTAGTAGTTGTATGTTAGTAGTTGTACATGCTAGCGCTTTCTTTAGCACTTTGTTCTGCCAAACTATTTTGGCTCCTGTGTGGCCTGCTGTCTGGTATGTGTCCACTGTCAGCAGATAGGGCTATCATTAGTGCTGTCAACATCTATAAGCGGCATACCTCTCCCAAATCCATCTGGCTTGGGATGGGGCTCGATTCAATGACTTGGCATTCCACCTGTGAAAAGAAGTTTAAGAATTTGAGGACAACAGTGCAATACACCACTAAAGTGGGTCCCAGTTTCCCTTTTTCGTCCTCGAGGGCGGAGCGCCCAGTCATAATTGCAGGCCTGATACCATCGATGCAACTTCCTGTGTCAGCTTTAGAAGGCACGCTCGAGCACGCACATCTGCTAAGGCAAGTGCAGCTGGCAGCAAGTCCGCGGCATGGCCTTCCTGTGGAGCGATGAGCAGGAGGAAGGTACGCTGCCAACTGAAATTTTCCCTACCTGGGCAACTCTACAATAGAGTATGTGGGACACCAGACTGCATTCTGCACTAGTTAGGATTCCATCTGGAGCATAACTGCATCGAGGATGAGCTCAGCCTTACACACCACCGGCGAGCCCCCAAGCCGCATAGCTCCACTAATGGAAAGATGGTGGACATCCTCTATGAAAAACATACTGAATGCAGCGATCCTGAAACCAGTTAGGGAAAGGCAGAACTATGACACGCAGACGGACCAGCTGGCTTGGCTGGAGTTATCTATAAGCTGTTTATACACGTGTCGAACTCCCCGCAGAGTTTAAGCTGCCTCTATAGCTGAAGGCCTTCCTATAGCCATCCCCGCTATTGTACAGGTGTGCCAAGCCAGTGCGCGGCCTCACATGAAGGTCCAATTACACGCCGTCGGGGGGCCGGATGCCCAAACGGCGGAATCCGTAAAAAGTGTGCCCGCAATCTCATTACAGCCTTCATGTGAGTTTTCGTCTGGGACGAGACCCTTTGATTCTGTTGCACAACATACATTTCTGTGGAAAAGGAGTGGGAGAGCGGTCATTCTGCAGGGGCTCATGCGGTAGGCGAGCGTTTCCTGTTGGGTAACCGTTGCTACACATGGTTAAGCAGACAAGCTGTAGGAGTGTTCATCCTTGTTACTTTTCTTCTGAGGACTGAGAGAGGGCCACAGCTAGAAACCTACCCATATGCTGTCCCGGCTTTGACTTGCAGGCCCCCGGCCTCCGAACTGCGGGCCCCATCCCTGGGGCCTTCTGGTGGCAGGCTGCAGGTTCGAGCCTCCAGTAAGAGCCAGGCTGAATATGGCCGATTCAGAGAAAGAAAGGAATGTCTGTTTACTCTGCCAACATAAGCCACACTTGGCACTTCCCCAGCATTTAAGACAAAATAATCTGAAGGCCTTCGGTGTTGTGTTTAATTTAGGTTTTTCTTCTCTTGAGTAGGGACAGCCTAAAAAAAACATTCTGTTGACTTGAAATACTTCCTCTGCAGTGGTTCCTGAAAGACTTATCGTATTACTTTAATAAATCCCAAAAGTGTCAGCAGCCCCAAGGTCAGGTCCTCCAGTGGAACTGTGCTTGCGAGGAACCTTAATGAGGATAATCACAGCCAGTCAGGAGCGGAAGCGCGGACTGTCTCCTCCTGGAACGTGGACAATGATGTTCTTTGTAGAAGGACCGGAATGGGGGTCTCGAGCCTTGAAGCAGTAAACAGAGGTTCAGTTACACCACAGAGACGTAATGAGTAGCCTGAAGCCTGATGGATATTGTGCGTGCTGCAAGGTCTTCAGGGACCTGACCACAGATTCCCAGTGTCAACTCCACACTGCAAAGAGAATGATGCTGCTTCTTCATCAATTTACACAGCTAGCATTTTCCATATTATCCTCTCATTCAGCTGCCTGTTTACTGAAGCAATCTGAGTTAAGTATCTTGCTCGAGGGTACAACAGTACAGTCTCCTGCCAGGCCTTGGACTGCAACATATATCACACTGCCATTGGATATCTTTATCCAGTGTTATTTACAGCACTAATAAGTCTGTACATCCTGTAAATCCCCTACTGATGAGGAATGTGTATTTTTTAGTACTATAGTTGAGGGAATGGGCTTTGCTGGACAGTGCAACACTAGTGTCACAACTCAAGATTCAAGCCTACAACTTTAAAACTATAAATATGAACACATAACTTACAGACCCCACTTCCACTGATCTAGCCTGTACACTGCTGTATTCCAACCGTTTTTTTTTGTTTATTTTCTTTCTCAGACTTGGGATTAGCCTGGCTAATGCGCCTGGATTTTACATGACCCAGAGAACCTCAGACACATTCCACAGGCTTAAAAGGATTTTGTCTTGGAAAACAGGTTAATAATAAGTTAATTAACCAGCCCTGTTGACCTAGCAATCAACAAGCATATGTAGGTGGCATATGGTAAAAAGGGATTTGAATTATTTATTTGTGTGCAAACAGAAGGACATGCCTGCCAAACAAATGTTATCTCACAGTTCCAATTCTTTACATTTTAGACAAATTCCATTTTCAGTCTAAGATTAATTCTGTCATTCAAAAAGAATCCCCATGTAGGTGATCGGAAGGAATATGAGAGATGCTTCTCAGAAGAAAACATCAGACTTTCCCTCTTCTGAGACACACCCCAAACATTAATTCAAACAATGTTACATCACAGGTGGCTCAGGTGCATGGATGATAATGAAATAGCTCAAAAACTCTATAAGGGCATGGGTTTTGGACCAGAGAAACTGGGTTGAGCTTAAGCAAGGCTTGCAAGGCCAAAGGTCTTGTGCAACTCTGTGAGGTCATCATCACGTGGCTTACAAGCCATAACCCTGTAAAGTGAGTCTGGAGTTTAACTCAGTCCTGGGGACCCTGGTGTATGTGGACTTTTGTCCCAGCTGCAAAGTATATTTCAAGTGCATAATGATCAGTATAATCATCACCTGTAAAGATGGCAGTATTATTCACAGTTCTTTCAATTACTGATTAGTCATTTGATTGACTGCAAAAAATAAAAAGGTATGTTATGTATGTACTCTGAAAGTTTGGATGCAAGGTTTCTGGTTACATCACACCTGCTTGTGTAATCCTTGTGAAAGCATCTTCTCAATTAGATTGTGTACAAAGTGTTTGCCGGGAATGAGTCTGGGAAGCTCTGGTCTGCAGGTTGAAAAAGCAGAGCCATATCTGAGCGATTAACAGCGCTGCCTGTGTGTGACACAGACAACAGAGCCCGTCCCAGCATTCCCTCTCTCTGCCCTCCATCTCCACTACGTCTGCTGTCTGAACTCAGCCCACCATTTCTGCCGGCCCAGGCCCAGTGAAGCAGGGCTCAGCTCCAGCTACAGGCCCGAATGAGGCCTCCGACAAAGGAGTTATTAAAGCGAATCTCTTCAGATGAGCAGTTTACTGAATGGTTCTGTTGTTTTTTAAAGGAAAAAAAAGAATGGAGTCACTGGGATAATAGAGGACAAACTGTACAAATCTCTGAATGGTGCTTTTCCTGCTATATTTAACAGTTGGTCCCACTCATTGCATTTTCCCCTGATGGACAGATAAACGTTTTATTTCGTGAGTTTCTATTTATAACGGGCGATTCAAATACATTTTGCAATGAAAGCAGAGGAATGACCACTTTGCAAAAAGCAAAAACTATTTCAGGAATTCCACCGCTACACACAAGTGACATCTGAAATGAATTGTCCTCAGCAGAAAAATGAACCCTCTGTTGGGTTGGAACGGGGGGGGGGGGGGGGGGTGTCCGAAGTGAAGTAATTCCACAGAACTGAGCAGTTCCATGCATGGATGACGAGGGAGGGGGGTGATCTGGCATATGGGACTTAAATTCATTGAGTGCTTAAAAATAAGCGCTGCTCTGATTGTAAAAACAGAGCCACAGGCCTGTGTGCTTACAGTGTCCCAGAATGAATATCGTTACGCGCGATTCGGCCGGGGTCCACGCAACCCGAGCGCCGCAGGAGGATCTGCGCACATGTTCCCGCTGCCCGAACGCACACGGCCACCATCCAGGGAGCCCAGCGGAGAGCGGATGTGAGTGCTTGTGAGAGCAGTGCGCGATGGAGGATGGGGCCAGACAGCACACAAAATGTACTCATGTTGAATTCTGATTAAACTGAGATGCCCATTGTAGCTCCCAAAACTCTTAGAGGTAAGTTCCTCCATTTTTCCTTAAATATAAACGGGTTCTCTGTCTCCTCCAAAGCAGTTGTTAAAAACCTTTGTGTGATTCAGATCTCTCCTTTCAGGCCCACATTAATAATATCATAGAAGTGGCTTTTTTCACCTAAAGAACATATCTAAATTAAGGAAGATGTTCTCCCAGGATGCTGAAAAAAATGGTTCATGCATATGTATCCTCTCGGCTTGATTATTGTAACATTGTACTGTCAGGTTCCACCAACTTGGCCTTGAAACGTCTACAACTTGTACAGAATGCAGCTGCTAGGGTCCTTACTAGAACTAAGAAATTGGAACATATCAGCCCAGTGCTTAAATCTCTGCACTGGCTGCCTGTCAAAACTAGAATCGACTACAAGATTTTGTTAACGTATAAAGCTCTAAATGGTTTGGCCTCTTTCTATCTTAGTGAGTTACTTATTCCTTACTCTCCTCCAAGATTACTTCATTCACAAGATGCTGGTTATGTGAAAATTCCATGTGTATCTAAAATTACAATGGGCGGTAGAGCCTTCTCTCAAGTAGCTCTTTTCCACCAACGCAAACCTAGTTCTGGTTCTGGGCTGGTGCTAGTGCCGGTTCGCAGTAGGTTCAACTTGCGAACCTTCTAAGAACCGGTTTGCTTTTCCACGGGTTAGAGAGCCACGTCATTACGTCACTGTATACGTCTGTATACGTCTCCGCTTTCCCAGCAACATCATTACCTATTAAAATGTATGTCCTGTAAAAATACAGATAATAAACTGTCCAAATGTTTAAAAAAAAAAACCCACCTCATACATATACATTTAGTTATATTATTACAACCTTATTTAGTCCCTCCACTTTTTCGCGATTCGGAATTTTCGGAATTCAACACAACATCAAAATGCCGCATTTTCCCCAACGCTGCATAATTCGTAAACATTATTTGCCGTTTTATGAATTATGCAGCGTCGGGAAAAATGCAGCATTCCGGATCGCGAAAAACTGGACGGAGTATTATTTACTATATCAACTTTAAGACAAGCAACGTGCTCGGAATGATCTCATCACGACCCATTAAATTCAATGGTGCAGACGTTGCTTCATAATTTCAAACTCCTTTTCCTACGGTTATTTTGCGTCCTGCGACTTGGGTTACAACAGTGAATATGTATGGATTCCTAGACGTGATGATAGCGACCACCCTTTCTCATATTAACCTCAAATATGCAAGACAGGACACTTAAACTGTATGCTAGCAAATTTATGTAAAGTTCCATTCATTTTTATGGGGAGGTCGATACCCATACGCTTAGAAACCAAAAGCTAGAGCTGGACCACCTCTGACTTATTTGCCGGCACAGAAAAATGTCATGAAAGTACTGAAAAAATAACCACTGGAGGATAACAAGGACATTTTTTCCTACATAACTAGGTACAGATTGTTACCGATATTTCACCTATTTCATAATAGTTGCAAATCAGTTTACGTTTTCCTGTCTGTCGAATGAAGGTGGTCTCACTCTACCTGGCGGTCACAAAGTTTTAATTGGTCTTGGTTGGTCACGATAATCCTGCCCCCAGCCCCTCACGTAAGCGGTTCTTGGTTCTAGACCAGCTAAGAGTTGGTGCCGCTTTGGAACCAGTTTTCCCGGCCGAGAGTCGGTTCTTTTGCTGTCGAAAACGGAAGAACTGGTTCGCGATTAGGCACCGGCTCCGAACCGGCCCTCGAAATGCCTCGGTGGAAAAGGGGCAATAGAGCTCCAGTTTAATGGAACCATCTCCCTACATATGTGCGGGCTTCAGACACACTCTCTGCCTTTAAGTGTAGGCTTAAAACTTACTTCTTTAGTCAGTCCTATAGTTAGCTATTCCTATAGTCCTATAATCCTGTCAAATGGTCATGTATAATCATGGAGTCTAGGGCTTGGTAGGGACCTTAGCATTAAGTATCAAGCTCGCATCAACGGAGCGGACACACTAGTTCGCTTAGCCTCAAGTGTCAAGTCGGCCCTATGGAGTTGACACAGTAGGTAGCTTAGCATTAAGTGTCTAGCTTAACCCCGTTTTCTCTGTTTCTCTTTCCATGGGGCTCCCACCCCCTACCTCGCCCTGAGTCCAAAGACCACTCCAGCCTGTTTCCTCGGCCTGAATCCATGGGATCACTCCAATCCTGCCCTTCGCTTCATGGTCATGGACTGCTTCAGCCGTGTCCCTCCTCTGCCCATGCCTTAATGCTGCCTGGAGCTCCAGATTTTATTTGCTGTCTACTACTTTACACCAGACTGGTCAGTGGAAGATGGGCTCCCCCTTTATAGCCAGGTTCCTCTTGAGATTTCTTCCCATTGGGGAGTTTTTTCTCAACACCGTTTGAGGATTTTCTCCCTACTGGGAGTTTTTTACCTTATGTACCTGCTATTTGGGGGTACAGGCCTGGTGTTTGCTGTTTGCTCTTTTTGCTCTCTCTTGCTTTGCTACTCTGTAAAGTAGTAAACTGTCTTTGTGACAGTTCTCTATAAAAAGCGCTACACAAATAAAATTGAATTGAATTGACAGGGCCAGAGCAGCGCACGTTGGCAAGCCCTCATCCTGACTGATAAACACCACTAGACCTCCACCAGTAGAGTCAGTAGATCAAGCGTCGCCCAGGGCACTGCTGGACTTTGGTGCCCAAGTGCAGCACTCGAGCTGATGATCCATCCAGCATTAGGGCAGCAAGTGTCTAACAGTGTAGAAGAGTATCTAACAAACCGTACGGTTCAATCATCCCAAAAACTCTGAATTCACAGATAGCCCAACAGATGAGGAAATAACCGCTATTAATACTAATATTAAATCAACCCAAAAGGGACAATATGTGCCCTGTTAGAAGTAAAGGTACTTTGACAAGGCGCATGTTTCTCCACATAAGATTTCAGACACCCAACAGAAAGAGCTCTTGACTGAATCTGCTGTGGGAGAGAGAAAGGTGAACACTAGGACTTGAGCTCTGCTCCACTGGATGATATGAAGTAAAAACAGCTCGTCTTCACTGGAGTGTTCAAGCCCATTTTTTCCAGAGTGACTCACCACTGCCCTTTCCGGAGCGCTCCTTTGGGCTGGGAGCAGCACAACGGCCTTGTGTGTGTGCGTGTGTGTGTGAGTGCGTATGTCTGTGTGTGCGTGTGTGAATATGCATGCGAGTGTGAGTGTGTATGTCTGTGTGTGTGTGTGCGTGTGTGTGTGAGCGTGATTGTGTGTGTGTGTGAGCATGAGTGTGTGTATGCGTGAGTGTGTGTGTGTGTGTGAATATGTCTGTGTATCTGTGTCCACCCATCCTTCCTTCCGTCTGTACCCTCATTATTAATAACTCCACACAAGCACAGGTTATCAATGAGGCTTTGAAAGACTCTGAATGGGGCTTGTCCCACCAGGAACCCACTGCGTGTGTGGGCGAGTTCGGCGAAGCAATGTGCGCGAATGGCACAGCTCCACTCATTGAACTGGAAGCGCTGTGCCAGCCACCAATTACCCAGCCATGGCTGGAGAGCAGTTACGACGGCGCCAATGGTGTATGCTATCATTGTTCAAAACCTCCGGCGCGCTCTCGACGAGAAATGCTTGTGAGATAAATAAATGACATATCCGTGCGAACGGTTCCGCTTTAAAATGAAAAAAAAAAATCTATGGAAAAAATAACACAATTGTCTGTCCCCCACCCCCCAGACAGACACATTCACTCTCACCATCAATGAAAGTGATGCTTTCCTTCCTCCGTGTCAAACCCAAGGCAAACAGGAGCCTGGAGGGGAGTCGGAAGGAAGAGTCAAACTCCTTCAACCTGACGACCTTTAACCAGGCGACCTTTAACCCCAGCTCAACGCCCTTTGCCCTTCCCTCACAGTACCCAGACGGGCCCTGAAGGGATTGGTGTGTCTCTCCTTGCTCCCACTGCAGAAGCCAACGCTAATGGATTGGTACACTGCCATCGAGACAATTCATGGAACTGTACAGAGGAAGCAAACTGAGATTGCCTTCCCAAACGTACATGCTTTTGTTTGTAAACGGTACAATCTTGAGAGGTAAGCTCTAAGAATGAAATGTATCCTATTGTTTAATAAGGAACATGTGGTGGAAAAGAAAACCCACTACAGAATCTTAAAAAAATATTTTCTTGTTCCATATGTAGAATCTCTTAAAAAAAAAACAAAAAACAAAAAAAAACAGAGGAACGCAAAAGTACATATTCTTTTAAAAGGATCATTTATACTACTCTGCTACCCTCAAAAAAAAAACAAAAGAGGTCGTTAAATATTTATTCAAAAAGACTTCCAACGTGAATGGGCCAACACCAGTTTTATTTCTGCGAATAATTTTTGTGCACCCCTCCACAGTTTTCAAACCTCAAAACCACCTTTTAAAATTCTTTAAAACTCTTGGGGGATGATTCAGTGTCGAAAAAACGCTACCCATAAGAAATCAGGCCATGACCCATGCGTTTCAGTAAACGTATGGTTTCATCTTGGGACAAGTTTTATTAGGGAATTATTAGTCAAGGCCCCCCCCCCCCCACCCCACCACCCACCAGCACCTCTCTAGCTCTGGAGAAATTGCACAGTGTCACATAATTCATGTACCCCCAACAGTGCTACCCTTTCACCAGCACATGCACCCCAAACAGCACACTAATCACGCTGCTGACAGGAAAGCACTGTGGGGCAGCTGGAACTGCTCTGACTGGGAGGCAGACCTCAACATGTACAGCAAACCTGAGCAACCAGGCTGGAGCTTTAGAATGGAACCAGAGCAACCAGGCTGGAGCTTTAGAATGGAACCAGAGCAACCAGGCTGGAGCTTTAGAATGGAACCTGAGCAACCAGGCTGGAGCTTTAGAATGGAACCTGAGCAACCAGGCTGGAGCTTTAGAATGGAACCTGAGCAACCAGACTGGAGCTTTAGAATGGAACCTGAGCAACCAGACTGGAGCTTTAAAACAATTATGTGCTGCATCTAGAAATGTATTTACGCTTTACTTGAGTGACCTTCGTGCCATGGGCATAATTTTTTTGTACAACCATGTATGTGTCATCATTCATAATGTTTACCGATGCTGTCCAGGTCAGGCACTTTGGCCAAGGTTACGGCAGCTGTGGCGCACCACCACCTCAAGCCTGACCTCGCAGTGGCATAGTGGCACACCACCCCAGGAGGTCCAATGATATCCCACCATGCCCTGTCCTTTCACATCTCTGGTCACAGAACCATGTAATGTCAAACAAACTGCCATTACAATGAATGAATGAATGAATGAATGAATGAAGAAATGCACTGTAGAAAGACACCGGACTGCTAGGAAACTCAATGCACATGGCAGCTAGGCTGCCTCTCTTACTCTGATACCACAAAAGTCAGGGGGAGGGGCACACAGAGCCTGTTCACCTTTCTTCGCACCACCCATTTCCCCCTTTGTATATACCGCACCACAAAGACATGCCGGAATAAAGTGATAGTGATAGTCTTTTTGTAGGCCAACCCAGACGTTTCGTCCGCCATGGGTTCCCTCGGCAGATTTCCAATGCTTTTTTGATTTCTGCCTACAGTAAAATGAGCTAACAATTTGCTATATTGAAACTACAACAATATTTGCATTTCAGGCAAACGCCTCTCGTGTTTCCATACTAGCCCACCTGCACACGACAGCCATTGAAGTTTCAATATAGCAACTTGTTAGCAACTTACTTTTTTAAAGCACATAACAGCTTCGAAACCCATGATTGAGGTATCAATGGATGCAATTTCTCGTAGAACAAAACGTGAAACGAATGGGGAAAAAAAGCATTGGAAATCTGACGAAGGAACCCATGGCTCAAAAATGCTGGGGTTTTAGTTTCTGGGTTTTAGGACTACAAACTGTAACACTCTATGCACTATGCATTCATTTCAACTCTTACATGAATCCCCACCTACCCCACATACATTTGTACATTACAGTACATCACAGGGACAATATAAAAAAGTTACATGTACAGTTGAGGCCAAAAGTTTACATACAGCTTGGCTAAAGACATTCAAACTCAATTTTTCAAACTCCACGCATTTCATGTTACCATACATTTCCAGTGTTAAGTCAATAAGGGTATCTACTTTATTTCCATAAGAAGTCATTCCAAAACAATAGCTATGAGACAGATTTATTTCAGCTTTTATGTACCATGTCAGGTTTTCAGTGGGTCAAAATTTTACATACACTTTGTTAGTATTTGGTGACATTGCCTTTTAATTGCTTAACTTGAATCAATCGCTAAGGGTATCCTTCCAAAAGTTTCTCACAATACTGCCCATTCCTCCTGACAGAACTGGTGTAACTCAGTCAGGTTTGTGGGCCTCCTTGCTCAGACATGCTTTTTCAGTTCAGTCCACAAATTTTCCATTGGATTCAGGCCAGGGCTTTGTAATGGCCACTTCAGTATTTTCACTTTGTTGTCTTTAAGCCATTTTGTTACAACTTTGGAGGGTTGCTTAGGATCATTGTCTCGCTGGAAGACCCAGTTGCAACTAAGGTTTAACTTTCTAGCTGATGTCTTGAGGTGTTGCTTCAGTATTTCTAGATAATCCTCCTTCCTCATGACACCATCTATTTTCTGAAGTGCACCAGTCCCTTTTCCAGCAAAACACCCCCCACAACATGATGCACGTTTCATAGTTGGGATGATGTTCTTCGGATAAAAAGCCTCAATTTTTCTTCCATCTGAACAGAAAACAACCCTCCAAAAGGCTAGGTCTTCATCCTAGTGGTCACCTGCAAAGCATTCTGGCCGGTCTTGGAGTAGGGGCTTCTTCCTTGCGCGACAGCCTTTAAGATTCTCTTAATGGTGGATGTAGATACTTTGCTACCCGATGCCTCCAACACCTTCACCAGTTTCTTTTTTGTCTTCTTGGGGTTCAGTTGAACCTTTCGGACCAAAGTTCATTCAGCCCTGGGAGTTCATTTCTGACTCCCTCCTGAACGATGCAGTGTCTGTGTGGTCCCAAGATTTTTTATATTTGCATGCAATTGTTTGTACAGATGCTTGTGGTACCTTCATTTGTTTGGAAATTGCTCCTAAGGAGGAACCAAACCTGTGGAGGTCCACAATTGTTTTTCTGAGGTCTTGACTGAGTTGCTTGGATTTTCCCATGGTATCAAGGGCAAAAAGACAGTGGCCCTAAAGGTAAGCCCTTAAATACAAGCTTCTAAAAAGTCATTACATCAATATTTGGAATCTTCCAGACTGTTTAAAGAGACAATCAACTTGGTGTATGTGAATTTTTGTCCCACTGGAATTCTGATATAGTCAATCAAAGCGAAAATAAATCTGCTTCTAATCGATTGTTTTAAAATGACCTCTGATGTGGACAAAGTAGATGCCCTAATTCACTTGCCAAAAGAAATGTATGGTAACATGAAAAGTGCAGAGTTGTGAAAAACTGAGTTTGAATAGCTTTAGCCTAGGTGTGTGAACTTTTGGCCTCAACTGCATACATATAATACTTTCTCAGAAAAATTCCAGTAAAATGAGTCAATTTACTCTTCATTCTTTCCCCACGCCTGCAGTAACCGAGAGAACGTAGCGGCCCCCGTCACTCTTCCTGTGGCCGCTGAATCACTGTTGTAAAACGGCCTTCTCCCTCACCCTGCCTTGGGCTGAGCTGAAAAACGGCTGTCCGGTATGCACTCAACATCCAGATAAAAAGGCCACAGAGACCGGCCCCCTCTCCCCGCGTCGGAAATCATCCCCCGCGCGGCGTACGCGGTCCTTTACGAGCCACGCTGCCCCATCAATCAGTCAGTCGCACTGGCATCAAACGCACCCTGGAGCCTAACCAAATAAATGCAACTGGCACAAAGAGGGTTCTTCGTTTGTTCTAAATGGAATGAGATCTCTGAAGCGGTGAACCCCAGCCGAAATTCGGCCTGGTGCCGAGAGGGAACGTCCTCTTGCGTGTACCGAATGTGTCAGCTGTTCCGTGGGTCTGGAAAGGTCGCGTCCGTCACTCGGGCTGTACTCCACACGGGCGCTAAACAGGGGGAGCGAAGACATTCTGAAAGCACCGCAGAACGCCCTTAAACCACAAGCCCTCAATCTTATCCAGAACGGGCATGGGTGGGTGCAGGCTTTTGGTCCAACCAAGCAGTTACTGTACACACCTGGTTCTACTGATCAACCACTAGTGTCTTTGCTAAAGACCTTGATTAGTAGAATCAGGTGTGTAATTGCTTGGTTGAAGGAAAAGCTATGGACTCATGCCTTAAACTCACTTGCTCCGGCATGGGACCAACGTTTTCCAACTTTTAAAGAGCTTAATCAAGTTTAACAAAGAGACAGAGGCAAGAGGAAAAGTTTATATTAATCTGAGAACGGCAATCAGCTCTAAACCATTCAATAATAAAAAATAAAAAAACTGAACTCAAAGGTGTTTTACTTGTATGGTAAAAGCATGTTCAGGAGTTTGAATGGATGGTTAATACAGTTAAAAATGTCAATTTTGGGGTACATTTTGTATAAACACACATGGGGTAAGAAAACTGCAGAACAAAACTTAAAACTAAACAAAAAAAGATGTTGCCTGCCATGTGATGTTTGAATGTAGTATTTCTATGTACGGCCATCTTTACACATCAGTGAGGTAAGGGAAAGCACAGTACTCGTCCTTGTTTGCAGCAGCAGGATACAGCGCTTGGCACAGAGCGCTCTGTTCTTTTCGGAAAGCTTTGTTCCCCCCTGTGCCCCGTCAGGAGGAACTCCCCCTTCGGTAAGCTAAGTCCGTGGGTCCCTGCCGCAGAACGACGCCCTCTAGTGGGGTTTGGTGGAAGAGCCGTTTTTGCCGCTCTTCAGGGAGTCCAGCAGGCTCTTGATCCTCTCGCTGGCCGGCTCCCTGGCCTTCCTCTTCCTGCCCTTGGTCCTGACCGACTGTGACAGGGAGGGCAGGAGGAGGGCGGCCATCCCCCACGGAGAGTCCCTGGCGGGGCCCCGCCCGCTGGCCCCGCCCTCCTGCAGCAGCCAGGCGCTCTCCTGGCACAGGGTCACCAGGCGCTCCAGCTGGGTGGCGTTCACGTTCTTGCTGACGTTGAGGGACGGCTCGAAGGGGTTCTGGATGTGCAGGGGAAACGTGTCCGGCTTGTTCTGCTCCTTGCCCTGAGCACAGAAGGGGGCGCAAAAACATATTCTGTCCCCAACATCTCTCAAACTTCTCGCCCGTGTTACACCCTGCCCCCCCTCCCCCACTTCCTGCTGCCCCAACCTCCACCTTTCTCAGTCACGCACCCTTCCCCTGATCTCTTTCTACTCATTACATTACATTACATTACAGGCATTTGGCAGACGCTCTTATCCAAAGCGATGTACAACAAAGTGTATAACCATAACCAGGAACAAGTATGACGAAACCCCTAGAGAGAAGTACCGGTCCAAGTGCAGGGAACAACCGCATAGTTCAATTTGGACCCTGAAGGTTAAACTGATTAACACTAACAACGACAACGGCAACAACGCAATCTATGGAAAAAATACAAGTAGTAGTTAAGACAGTTAATGCACCTAAGTACTCCTGCGAATTGGGACGCGTGTTTGGACACCGCTCTCCTCGGTCTGGCTGGAGAAGAGTGAACTCTTCGAGACGCTCCAGTAGGGAGCGGTCGTAAATCACAGCGCTGAGCCCCCATCCTACCCCGCCGCCTTCGCCAGGGACGCCACGCGTCCGCACCTCCTGGCCGAGGCACGCGCCCGCTGCACTTGATGATCTGCGGTTCCCCTGGTGACCGCGACCCTTCCTTCTCTGGGTTTGGCTCTCACAGAAACCGTGGCGCATACTGCAGATGGCGGGCTAAATGGTGCCATATAAGTACCTGGCACTCACCGGATTCAGCAGTAGGTTTTTTTTTATAGAACTGCATGAAAATTAGCATACTATGTGATGTAAAACTCACTGAAAAATTTTGAGAAATGAAACCTGTCCTGTGGTCAGTGTGATATCTCACACAGGATTCATTATGACCTGAAGTGTAATTACGCTGAAAATCTTTCCCATAACTCTCCCCTGCACCCCGAGTCTGAGTAAGGAGGGCTGGAGCTCTGGGCGCCACCAAGGCCCAGAAGCTAAGCGGGGAGGAATGCTGCTGTAATTGGGCTTTGAAGACTGCAACAAGGCCCCATTGAGTAAGTAATACGGCTCCGACGTGAGAAAAACAGAATCAGAATCCGAGTCTGGATAACACACTCAAGTCCAGTGTGCTGCTGAGGTCACGGTGGGAATAGTGGGGGGGTCAAGGACAGGACGGGACAGGACAGGATGGGCGTGAGAATAAGACCGATTTGTCCTCGCTTCTCCGTTTTGATTCCAAATACTAGAAGCCTTTAATTCTGCGTGAAGGGGAGGCCAGAGGTGGACATGAACCATCCAGCGCACAGAGCGGTGGTACCAGGGCTTTGACAGGCACAGGGGACAAACAGGAGCGCTTCCTCTCCACTGCCATCCCTGCAGCACAGAGTGCTGACTCAGCCTGAGGGGTGAGCCCCAGTTCACACTGCTTACAGACACTACACAGAGGGAAGGAACTGCTCAACAGGCCTGCATAGCGATGACAACAGGAAGTGAATCCTCACTTTCCTGTATGAATCTTTATAATATCTTTTTTTAATTATTTATAAAGTCTATAGAAGAGAAAATTAGGCAGAAAACTGCAACATTTACAAAACGGGCTATTTGAAATGTTAATTGCCCAAGACGCAAGAGTAATCCCACGTAGGCGTCGTGTTAAGGAAGGAAGAGATTAACTGTATTCAAAAGAAGGAAGGAGCTCTGCTTTCTAAGGTTGCAAATCTGTCTACAACATGTCCCATATAGTCCAGAAATGCAAAAGCTACAAGGAAAGCTAATCTACTCAGGTTTAGCAAAAAGAGCCCAAGGGGGTATTGGATAGAGTTTATAAATTCATAAAAGGAATTACAGTGGACTACATATGATTTTTCAGGAGTTCTCCTCAGTATTTTTTAAATTACTGTTTGATTTATAGAGTTGTTAACGTGTGGAACAGCCAACATGACTTTCGCTGATAAAATGGCTGCTGGGGCGCTGCCGTCGCAGCATTCCTGACGGGAGCAGAGGGTTAAAGACCGTTACGAGCCTCCCTTAAATGCAGGCGCGCTAGAAGCCAAGTTTGGGCACAGTACGGACCTGAGGACGAGATAAAAGCAATGGCTTATCCAGCCTACACAGCTCATATTTGGACATCGCCCTCTAGCTGTAGAATGAGAATTGCGCCCAGGTCGAGAGAGAGGATTTCGCAGTGCCGGCCCACAGAAGCTGCTGCAAGGGGAACGTTCCGGCGGAAATACCGCGCGGACGCCCGCCCCGGCCGGCTGAACTGTGAGCAGCTTTAACGCCGCGCGAACGCCCCGCGCCGCTAGGGTGGCCGCTTAACCGCCTCCCCGGGGATCGCCGTCGGCAGCTTCCCGGCGCTAACTGGCGGTAATGAGAGTCGCGGGAAGGTCCGCGTCCGAACCAGGGCCCCCCTACAGGGCGGACCCACGCGAGAGAACCGCAGCGGCGGGCCCCGCTCACGGTGCAGAATAACAAAGACTCGCACGCCTAGGAAACGGATTCTGATTTTCAACGCACATATTTAAAAAAGAACTGACTGCAATTAAAGGCGTTCTGGGGAAAAGCACGTCTCTCTCCTCTCTCTCGCTTTTCCGTCCATCGCTTACCTTCCTGATGTTGATGGACATCCGGCTGAAGGCGAAGTTGCCGTAAAACACGAAGAACTCCTGCAGCAGATGCTCTGTGCGGCACAAGAAGTGGAAACGCTCCATTAAAAAGTTCAACCATCTCATTAAATTACCGCTATGAACATATATAAATCAATTTTTAAAAAATCTCTCACCCAAAGTTTCTGTGTTTTTCTGATCCTGCACCCAGCTGAAGTCGCTGACGAAGGTGCAGTCATTGCCTTCAATGGTGCATTTATCCCCAGGCCCTGGGACAGGAGGGTGAGAGAGGTCAAATGACGGATTTTAACTTTCACCCGTTTCAGCCCTGTGGCCTAAACGGACTCTTACAGACGCCCTTGGCAGGGGCTGAGAGGAGAAACACACTTAATGAGTGCGACCACACAGGTTTCTGATAGGGTGATCAGATCAGATCCATCTCTCCTGCACCGAGAAAGGAAAGCCATTTTCCCTGCAGTGTGATTGGGTCTAGCACGTTTTAGCCGGCATTAGACAGACAGCTTTCTGGAGTTTCCTTGTATTATTTCAGTTTAAATGCATGTTATTATTGGCCCAGACAGTTATAGTGTGCGATGAAGGTTATGTTCCATATTTACAGAAGCCTCTGACAACCTGCTGCTACAAGGCAGCTGTTACAGCAATGTTATGCCTCTGCAGCTAAATACCCTTCATCGCACACATAAGCTGCCAATCAAAAACACTAAAAGGGCAATAACACCCAAAACTCCAGAAAGTCAACTAGGCTGATCCCTTTAAGTCAGGGGTGCACAACTCCGGTCCTGGAGGGCTAGTCTGCATGCTGGTTTTTGTTCCAACCAATTAATGACAGCTCCTTCTTCTCTCCTGCACTCCTGCACAGTAAAATCTTCAGGATACACTCGCAGTCTGCGGCTGTAGCTACTGCTTATACAACTGTCAGATCAAGCTATGAACCTGCTCAACCCATTTTAACTGCTGTGATAGATCCCATATTACATTTCTGTTACACCCATTCTATTGCCGTTTTACGCCAGGCCGACCAGTGGAGGAGGGGCTTCTACTCTATGGCCGAGTATCTCCTGAGATTTCTTCCCATTGGGGAGGTTTTTCTCTCCACTGTTTGGGGGGTTTCTGCCCACTGGGAGCCTTTTTACCACATGTGCTTGCTATTCATTAATATTCATTAAGTCTTTTCTACTACTCAGTAATAAGCCCATGTGACAATTTTACGTAAACAAAGTGCCATGCAAATAAAACAGATTTGATTTAATTCTTTAAAAGTAGAAGTTGGCACAAAATCCTGGAACAGATAGGCCCTTGTTGTGCACCCCGCTTTAACTGATGTATTAACGACCGTGCCCCCAACTGAAGTTCCACCAACACAAGATCGTGCTTCATCAGTAGCAGTATTAACAGCCCATTAGTTTAACAAAGCACATCCCAGGCAGTAGGGCAGACTTAGCATCACAGTGTTAACTGGGTCAAGCTCTCAGAACCATAAGGTTATTATGCGTCTTTTAAGTGAGGCCTGACCACCAGCTGATATGGGCACCTTATCGTGTGAGGGCAAAGGGTGCAGTCTTTACCAGGGGGGACTGTGACTTTACTGTGGTGCTAGCACAATGTTTGAAGGAGCTTTGGGTTACTATGATACCTGCTGCCTCTGTGACTCAGCTATTGCAGTGTATTGCAGCGTGAAAAGTAGCAACCGCTAGCTACACACATCTCTGGGGGGGCATGCATGCTAGTCTACAGTCTTCCAAAGGCAGACAATCAAACACATTAAGAAATACATGTGAACATCTCAAATTGGGAGAGAGATGGATGTTGGGAGAAAGAGCGTATCGCGGCTGCGCGCAGAAGAGCGGGAGGGCTAGTGGGGGGGCAGGCGTGACCACGAGGCGGCGGTGGCGGCCGTGGCGGCACCTGCGAGGTCCCGGAGCTGGTCCAGCGTGGGCAGCACGGCCGGGCTCCTCCTCTGCAGGAAGAAGATGACCATGGCGGTGAGGGAGAAGTTGGTGAGCCAGGCCCCCGGGATGGTGCTGGTGAGGCCGTGCGTCCGGGCCCAGCAGCGCAGGCTGAGCACCATCGCCCGCACGCGCTTGTCCAGCCCGCCGTACAGGTACAGCAGCTCCGAGCTCTTCATCGCCACCCTGTGGACACAGGCGGACTGTCAGGACGGCACGGTGCGCCAGCTCACGAGAAACAGGAAGCGGAGTGGCTGCTTGGTAGGCTGCGCTGCGACAGACACCGAGACTTGAATCAATCACTTCTCCTCCTAAGCGACCAACGAAAAATTGGAACTAGCTGATAAATTGAAGAGTCAAAATGCTCCCAGAGAACACTGAAATAGTGTCTTATCAGGATGAGCCGGCCGAAAGACATTTTGATTTTCATTTACAGTTCACATGCATACAGGACACCCGTTTGATCATTTCCACAATTTTCTTTCTATATGCAAAAAAATATTACATTTCAATTCCAGAGAGTTAAAGCTAGCAGTAGAACAGTGGCCTTGAAACTTCTAATCAAACACAACTAATCAAATCAATGACAAAGAAAAGAGGTCATGGGATTTAAAAAGCGAACACGAGCCAACATCTTGCTAATGTCTGTATTAAATAGGGGAAACACATCTGTACACTCACATAGGAAAAATCTCAGACTGGTACATGTAATTAATTTAAAACAGCTTCTGGGCAAAGAGAGGAAAATGCACAAATGGACCAAAAGAAGGGACTTTATCTGGCGTTATACGATTTTCACCTCAAGAGGGCAGTCTTTCCTCTGTTTCCACCCAGCAGTTTAATTCAGCTATAGCCGGCTCCACTATTGTCACCTTGACCGACTGCACCGGTTCTGCAGAAAGTGCCTGTTTGTTTCAGTGATGTTCAACAGAAACCCCCCCTTTGGCACCAAGGGCCTCTCTCGTTTTCCTCAGAAACCGCCAAGTGCAGTGAGTTCATTCTCTGTGACACGCTCAGGTTATTCTTAGAGCCCCCGTTGAGCATCCGGGGACGATAGGGAAGTGAAACTGCCAGTCACTCTCTCAGTCTCGCCCGCCATGCACGCCAGGCTAGTTTCTGCACAGCGACGGAAAAACCAACACCCCGCCGATTAGCATCTGCGCTACGTGCTCGTTTGCCCATGTATTCGACAGAGAACTTTCCGCATGCCTTATTTTGCAGCCTTTGCTGTGGGCTGGCTAAGACCATGCTGCAGTTACCGCCGAAAGTAATAACCATTGGCAACAGTCACAAGATAAACCCTGCACAAAAACAGCTGAAAACAAACCTGTATACTTGATCTTTGAAAGCTAGCACCAGTCAATGTTTTTAGTGTTTCCAATTTAATGTCTTACAAATTATCTACAGGGTATATCTGAACCAACGCAGCATTTTTGTTTCTTTTGTGCATCTCCTGTTTTCACAATGGGCACGTGTAGTTTTTCTATGAATTTAAACCGGAGAGCAATTCAATCTGAATGTGAACTGCCAATAAACACTGGAACAGCTACTACGGCTCTGGCTGAGGGTATGTCCTCTTGCCATCTTCACTGACTGACAAAGCAGTGAAATTTCCCAAAGTAAATTGATCTTCCGAATTAAAGCGAAGGGGGTCTGGCGATGGTGATCTCGACTTCCCCTCGGCCCAGGGGCGTGGCTGTTTACTAGATAATCTCTGCAAACATCAAAGGGCCACAGTGAGGGAAATTTACCACTACAGGTGGGCGTTACATCGAAGAGGCGATGAGCTGTCACCTGCAACAACATATGCACGTCATATTTACAAAAGGACAAATGAGAATTTGACTACGTGGGCAGGTAACTTATCTTCAGACAACATTGCAACAGCAAAGCAGAGTGGAGGTGGATCTTAATACCAGGTCACTCAGAAATCTCAGAAGTAGTGAAGTAGGACAAATAAATGCTGGGGGCTGGGCTGGGGGGAATTCACAGGGCGTTGCTGCAAAAGAGCATCTGTGCTCAGTCAACCTACCCTGTATGCATGAAGGTTAATAAACAAATAAAGACAGTGCACAAAATCAGTGGAGGAGCTTAGGGGTCAAGTCAGGGTGCTAAGTGCTGAGAATCTGAGGGCCAAATTCAACGCAAACTCGGCTGAGAAAAACAGGGGTTCAACCCAAGGCCCCAGCTCAAGCTGGCACGGGCAGAGGGGGCTCCGGTACCTGTTGTTGGCGGTGAGGTCGCACTGGAAGCCCGAGGGCTGGTGGGCGAAGCGCACCAGGGGGCAGCGGGCGTTGAGGATCTTCTGCACCCCGACGCAGCCGGGCCCGAACTGGTCCACGCACTCCCCGATGACGGACAGGATGCTCTGGGTGGCAGCCCGCTCCGAGGCGGTCTTCTTCAGCTGGTACTCCAGCGAGAGCCCGCCCCCCGCCTGTGGTTCAGAGCGCACACGCACACACACAGCTTTCAATGCTGACGCCCTACAGCAAGGCTTCAGAGGTGAGAGGGCCCGCTTAGGACAGTGACATCATACCCCGAAAGTCCCCATTTACCTAGACAAGGCAACCGCGTCTCTTGTTGGAAGTCATTCCATGTGGTTGTGTGGACAGAGGGTTCTGTCCATGCTTAGACCATACAGGGCATGGCTGCAATTCAACTTCTGAACCTCAGCTTCAAAAAGGGAACTGGACTACCTTTAGGATTCAGTTAGGCTTGCTTCACATACACTATATGATCAAAAGTATCTGGACACCCTTTGATCTGGGACTGTTTTTCATGGGTTGGGTAAAGCCCCCTTAGTTCCAGTGAAGGCAAATCTTAATGAGACAACATGCAATCACATTCTAGATAATTATGTTCTTCCCAAACTGTTTGGGGAAGGCCCTTTACGGTTTCAATGTGACAATGCCCCCAGGCACACAGCAAGGTCCATATAGAAATGTTTTTTTCAAGAACGGTGTGGAAGAATTGACTGGCCAACATAGTTCTGACCTCAACCCCATCCAACACCTTTTGGATCAACTGGAAAGCTAAATGTGAGCCAGACCTAGTCGCCCAATCATTGCCCGACCTCACTAATGTCCTGGCTGAGTGGAAGCAAATCCCTGCAGCAATGCGCCAACATTTAGTATAAAGCCTTCCCAGAATAATGGAGGTTGTTATAGCAAAGGGTGGACCAACTCTATATTACTGCCCATAATTTTGGATGTCAGATGTCCACACAGTTTTGGCCATGTAGTGTATATTAGATATTATATTGTGAAAGGGTTCATGAAAGTGGTTCTGATCTTGAAGCTGCACAACACCTCACCTGAACAGAATTACATCCCAGCTAGCACAGAATGTTCCCAGTGGAGTGCATGATATTGTCAATGTTAGGACATTTGTGTTAGCTGAGGTTAGTAAAATTGACTATGCTCCGTTTAGTCAGTAGAAGTGCTTATTTCAGTGATACGCACGCACAGCAATTCAAATTTTCTCCTAAAAATCTACAACAAAGAATCAGTGCCTAAAAATTAAATCTGTGCATGTCAGTATGTTTCAACATACTGACATGTGATGCAGAGGGAACACGCAAGCAATGTACTTAACAAAAAGCAGGAAGTTCAAACTACAAGGAAACATGCCAGCACCTGCGGCAATTCTCACGGTGCCTGATGGTTTCTCTTACACGTACACATAGCCTAAACAATGGATGTCTGAAACTCAATGAAAAAGAGTTGGACAAATACCACGGTAAATTAATAGTCCTTTGAAAAATAAATAATTACATTGGCATGGACTTATCAATGGTCTGATATATACTTCTCTCCAGTGACAACGTGCTCTATTCACAGATGAATGAGTAGGAGGAAGCACCAATGCACTACGAGCATGAAGGGTAACCTCCCTTGAAAACGACAGAACAACGTAGCTATAGCCTAAATTTTGCCATCGGCATGAACTACAATTACAACGAATCTGAAACAAAGCAGTGATTCTTTCCATTGTCAACAAAGCATAAATAATCGTTCCACACACTATATTAAAGATGAACAAAAAATTGTATAAAATAAAATAAGTATTTTTACATTTTGGAAAGTGGAAAGATTCTACTTTAATAATGATTTGATGGAATCAACCAAATGAACACTTTTGTAAATGTATTTCTCAAAATAGGTCCCAAATAAGCCGCGTTTCCACCGCAGGAACTTTACCCCGGAACTAGGAACCTTTTGAGGAACTCAGTGCGTTTCCACCGCAGGAATTTAGTTCCGGGGGCTTTATTTTACCCCCAAAAAAGTTCCTGCTCGGGGGGGTAGTACTTTCCAAAAATACCGGAACCTTTGGGGGGGGGGGGGGGCGCAAGCGCGGAAAATTTCTGATTGGTCGACTACCTGCAGTGTTATTTGTTTTATTTCAACCGCCATGTTTACAAATCTGCAGCCGCAAACCGATTTATTTTCATAATAACTTCAAATCAAACTTGTATGTTATGCGGTAGCCTAGTTTTGGTTATAGCCTGCCAACGTCTTGGAATTATAACGTGTGCTCTTCAGTTCTTTTCTTGCTTTAGTATTCGTTTTATAAAATGCTAAGCATTCGTGCTGGGACAGCTTATTACGTACCAAAACATTCAAACGGATTAATTCGGTTGCTGAATATTTTCTTCCGGATTTTCTTTGTTAGCCAGTTGTAATTGACTCAAAACTTTTGATAGTTATGTGAGGTATGCGGTAGTTCTGTGTAATTCACATTGGTGATACAGTAAAAGCAAACTGGAAATCACCTTCCGCACTTTTTGTCAGGGTAAAATAACAGGTTAATTCCAGTAATCGTCCCTTTAGCTTTTTCAGACTACCGTAATTTTACTCTGCCATTCTTCAATTCCACAAAAAGACCAGGGAGACTATGGACTAATTTATGGTGCATGGTTCGCATCTGGAGGGCACTTTGCTGCTCGGTTAGCAGTAACTTCGAAGGAAAGCAAACGGTGGCTGTACCACTGCTAATTTAAATTTTCATGCAAGTCCGAGTTTTCGTTCTATTCTTGTCATTTTGCCTTTTAGCCTATATGGAATTGACAATGAGAAAGTAATCAAACAGCACATTGTTTACAACGTGTGCATGTTTTCTGCTATTGTTGCCAGTTATATTGGTAATGTGAATGCATTCTGTCACCTCGGATGTCAAGACATGAAAGTGAATGTTCGCATAAAAACATAATGAATGTGTTTGAGAGGATATATAAAACAGTTACAATCTGACTATTGGCCTGTTATATCCTATTTGTTGCATAACAACGGTCCAAGTTCAACTACCAATGACAGTTTTGCTTGACAACGGTAAAATATGCCCAAACGGCTGCAGAAGAATATTTCAATTCCAGGTGATTACAGCGATAAAAATCAATAAATACAAAAGTAACCATATATAGTCATTGTTGGCAACCCGTTGTATATAAGTGGAATAAACCCCTCCGGGCTGTCCCGGTTATTAGAAAATAATGTAGGCTACTTCGGTGGTAGCATGGGGTTACAGAAGAAATCATAGGACAGATGGACCGACGTCAGTGGGCTAATTTGCCTAATCTTCGCGGGACTTTAGACCGCGGTGGAAACGCAGACAACAATGGGCTGAAAGAACCTTTTAGTTCCTTGAAAAGTAGTTCCTGGGACTAAAAGTTCTGGGTACTTTTGGTGGAAACGCGGCTATATTCACACTTGTTTTCAGAATTTTGTGGACCCTCCCTTTGCAATAACAACACTTGTGAAAGGTCCTCCATAGTATTTTATGAGATTGGTGAAAATATTGGAAGTTTCACTTTTTCATTGATCAATACTGCATCTCAAGATCCATCAGATTCTCCAATTTATGCTTGTGTACTGCCCTGTCCAGCTCACACCACAGATTTCTGGTCAAGTTCAAGGCTAGAAACGAGGTAGCCATTAGAAAACGGTAATTTTGTGGTCACTTAACGGGTTGATTTTTAGGTATGATTAGCAGCACTGTCGGGTGGAAAGATCCATTTGCAGTCAAGTTCGAGCTTCCTAGGGGATACCAGGTTTTTGGCGAAAAGGTCTCATTACTTACTTAAGTTCATAATCCCACAGACTTTAAAATGACTCCTGGGACCAGTAGGTGCAGAACAACTTCATAATTTATAAGATCCACCACCATATTTCATCGTAGGTACAGTGTTTTTTTTCATACATGTTGAAGGACATATGCGTCCTTCAAAATGTAACCCAGTTTTGCAGATCTCCTGTGACCCTTGTTTTCACCACCTAAATCATTTGGCTCACTGTTCCAGTAGTTTTAAACTTCTCATTTATTATTTATAGTGGAAAGTGATACCTTTAGTTTTTTGTACTTGTTTGCAACCACCTCCTGACTTGCGAAGGTCAACAGCCCTTTGTATTTTTTTCTTCTCAGTTTTCGGCCTTTCCCCATGATGGATGACACATGGATGTGGCATGTGTGTTACCTCATTTTCATACCCCAGTGAAAAAGGAAGCCATGGGAGGCCAGAAAACAGTTCCCCAAGATTCAAATGAACTTAACAAATAGGGTATAATTTATTTTAGTTGGGTTTTATTTTAAATAATTATAGGCGTACATAATTATGATGCATACCATTTTGGAAAAAGTAATGTATATCGTGTTAAATAATAAAAATTGTTTTTCTCTCTGAGCACTTCAGATTAAATATTAGATTGAATATACACTGATCAGCCACAACATTAAAACCACCTGCCTAATATTGTGTAGGTCCCCCTCGTGCCACCAAAACAGCTCTGACCCGTCGAGAGTTTTTAAAATCATGTGGAAATAATTCACCCACTAACAATATCTTAGATTTTTATATCCCTGTAGCAACTAATAAATTAATAAACCAATAGTGTAATAACTCCCAATAATGTAATCCATTTCAAATTTTTTATGTAATAAAAACCAATAATGTAATAAGTAGTAGTAGTGTACTTTATTGATCCCCGAGGGGAATTTGTTACTGTTGTAGCATCAAAGACAATCAAAGTAACAGAATCAGATACAAATTTACAGTAGATACAAAATTTCAGCTATAAATATACAGTAGATACAAATATATACAGAAATCCAAATATACCAGAGGACACCTTCAGAGGTGGAGTCCATGCCTCGACGGGTCAGAGCTGTTTGGTGGCACGAGGGGGACCTACACAATATTAGGTAGGTGGTTTTAATGTTGTGGCTGATCGGTGTATAATTTTGCCATGTTCAGTACACAACACAGCTCATTACATTTATTGTTTATTTTAAAAACCCTTTTTTTGCTCAACTTTATCGAGAGCGTGAATCCTTAAAGGTACAATCTCGAAGGTTTCAGTTTTGTTTTCTCTTTGGTGGTACCAATGGCGAGAAGCGGTAATTGCAGGTGTGTTTTTGGACCTCACTTCCCATAGATCCAACCGGATCCAACCAGGGTCGCCTGTGTGACGTCAGTCAGTTGGCACCTGGGCCACGCCAACTATTACACTTATTTACTGAATAAAAAATGGTTGTTATACAAGTAACGTTATGTACATACTCATTCATTGTCTAACATTAGGCTAACTTAAGCTGTCTTTACAACATTAAAGGTATCACCACCCCGTCCCCTCGCCACCGGAGTTCCCCAGGGCTCAGTCCTCGGTCCCCTTCTCTTCTCCTTGTACACCAGATCCCTTGGCCCTGTAATATCTGCCCATGGCTTGTCCTATCACTCCTATGCCGACGACACGCAACTCTTTCTCTCCTTCTCCCCATCGGACACACAGGTCCCTGCCCGCATCTCCGCTTGCCTGAGGGACATTCAGAGCTGGATGGACAATCACCACCTGAAGCTCAACCCGGGAAAGACGGAGCTAATCTTTATTCCTGCTCTATCCTCTCCCCTCCTCGACCTTTCCATTTCCCTAGGGGACACCATAGTGACATCATCACCCTGCGCCAAGAATCTCGGAGTGGTGATGGACAACAGGCTGTCCCTCTCCAAGAACATTGCAGCAGTAAGCCGGGCATGCAGATTTTTCCTGTACAACATCCGCAGAATCCGCCCCTTTCTCACCACCTACTCAACCCAGCTCCTGGTCCAAACAATGGTTCTATCCCTCCTGGACTACTGCAATTCTCTTCTGGCTGGACTACCGGCATCTGCCACCAGACCCCTGCAACTCATTCAGAATGCTGCGGCTCGTCTGGTCTTCAACCTCCCCAGACACTCCCACGTAACTCCCCTACTCACTACCCTCCACTGGCTGCCTGTTATAGCTCGCATCAAATTTAAAACATTGGTCCTAGCATACCAGGCAGTCAAGGGATCAGCCCCAGCATACCTCCACAAGATATTCAAACCCTACATGCCAGCCAGATCCCTCCGTTCTGCTACCTCAGGACACCTAGCACCTCCCCCTCTTCGCACCTGCACTTCCAGAACACGTCTCCTGTCTGTTCTAGCCCCACGATGGTGGAATGACCTCCCTCTGGAGGTCAGAACAGCTGAGACACTGACCAATTTCAAACGACGACTAAAGACTCACCTCTTCAGGCTGCACCTCTCCCCATCCCTGCCTTCCCCCCTGTAAATGACTAAGCTTAGGGTTGTAACTAGGCAGCTGTTTCGTAGGTGACTTAGGTGCATTAACTGTCTTAACGACTACTTGTATTTTTTCCATAGATTGCGTTGTTGCCGTTCTCGTTGTTAGTGTTAATCAGTTTAACCATCAGGGTCCAAGTTGAACTATGCGGTTGTTCCCTGCACTTGGACCAGTACTTCTCTCTAGGGGTTTCGTCATACTTGTTCCTGGTTATGGTTATACACTTTGTTGTACGTCGCTCTGGATAAGAGCGTCTGCCAAATGCCTGTAATGTAATGTAATACACTGCCGAGCCGGGTTAAAATGCTGTAGCAGACCTGGGGTAGAATTAGTGATGATCAATTTCCACAAGCGTTCTTTATCCACCTTTTGCTCGGTATGAACATCTTTACACTGCAGAGAAGAATTTGCGGGATTCGCTGAGGCTCGTGCAATTATGTATCTCGTGCATCATCATCGTGAATGATTGTTGTGTGATATTTTTGAAACAACTGCCTTGTTTCTGGTTTTGCTAGCTAAACTGTTCGAGAATAAAGCTGAGCTGGGTGTTACATTAGCAATCAGAATAAGAATAAAACAAAAACAAAGGAGATTTCATCAAAAAAGGGCATCAAGGCTGAAGGAACATATGAGGAAGCGTAATAATAACAACGCTAATCCATACTGCCGTATTCTTTTATTTAGTTTTCTCCGGCTTGACATCTTTACACAGAAATCAGACCCGGCTCTGCTCCACCTATACCCCGGCTTATATATTGATGAACTTGATGGCAATGTAAATAACGGTAACATTAAGGCCAGTTAAGATCAATGATTTGCAACGAGACGAAACGGTTTTAGAATGTTGCAGAGAAAATTGCAGCGGTGTGAACTGGTTAGTTGCAGAGCCTCTGTAGCCGTTGCCTAGGGTCTCAAAAGACCCACCTTGTCAAATCGCCAAGTGCAGTTTTAGAACGTTTACAATCAGACGTTACATTACATTACATTACAGGCATTTAGCAGACGCTCTTATCCAGAGCGACTTACACAACTTTTACATAGCATTTTACATAGTATCCATTTATACAGCTGGATATATACTGAAGCAATTTCGGTTAAGTACCTTGCTCAAGGGTACAACGGAAGTGTCCTACCCGGGAATCGAACCTGCGACCTTTCGGTTACAAGCCCAGTTCCTTATTTTGCAAGTTGCATCCAGTCTCGTTGCGAATCATTGATCTGAACTGGCCTTTAGTTAGCTACATTGCAATGCTGCAACAAGGTAGCATTGCATTCGAGAGACGGTTTGCGAGGTCGTTAGCTAGTGTTTTTTCTAATTGTTAGCTGACATTAGATTGTGTTAATTACATTAGCTAGCTAGCTAACACAACGTTACCTGATATGAGAGATGGATACTGTGCGCAACGTTGTCTAAACTAATGTTGCCTTTATTGACATGGTCCGGTAGCTAGCGTTAGCTGTGCAAATAGCTATGTAATTTAGTAACGTTACATTGTCATAAAATGTAATACGAAATCTACATCAACAAATGATGACCTCTCATGTTACACAAAAACTTATTAGGGTTCCATAACCCCACCACCTTTAACGCTATCAGACACCGGAAAAAATAGTACGCCGCTCACACACAAGTGAGTTGAAGAGCAAGCCTGTTGCGTTAGCTCCGCCTACCCTCTCTGGCAGACCAACCACTGATGGGTGATGGAAAACGCGTCACTATCTATGCGCTGCTTGTGATTTTTTCCTGAGAATGTCGCCACAGACACACAGTTCTTTAATCAAAAATTATAATATTATATTAATTTTTATTATTAATATTATTAACAGGCTCAATCACCATTGTGTTACCTAATTCAGCAATAGATAGTGACTTAACAGACATTTATTTTAATGAAAACCTTGAGATTATTACTTTAAGGAAGTTGCTGTAAGGCTTTAGTAGATAGTCAGGAATTGGGGGAATTCCTGTGTGAATTCAGTTAATAAAAAGAGAAAACACCCGGGGCCCGTGGGCGGCATTCTGGCAGACAGAGTTTGACAGAGATGGAGAGACATCTGCGCTGTGTGAACACAGGTGAACACAGCTTATCTAAATGAGCCATTTACCGACCTGCCAAGTAAACACTGAATTACATATCAAAATTACAGATGATTACAGATTCTATCCTTGCAAAACAAAGTTAATGACATTGCCCACAAATGGATCACATTGGTTTGTCTCCTGCATTGCTCATGCAAACACTGATAAAGCCTCATTAGACCAAAACGGATTCTGTTTGAACTCTCTTCGGAAATGACTGTGATATTACATTTGCAAACAATGTATTCCTACTCATCCTCAAGCCATAAAAGCATCATATTTTATTTAGATAATTTAACTCCAACCCACCCACCCACCCACACACAAAGACAAAATAAATAAATCTTAGTCCATAATGTAATAGTGTTGTAAAAATTGCAGTAATTATGGGGAAAACACTATCAATAAATGGAGAAGTTGCCATGTTACTACAAAATAAAATGAACACTGAATGTTTACTGATTATGCATCCTTGTGTCACCTATAGCCTAAGTCACGACAATATTCACACAATATGCACAACAGGAATCATTATGAACACCTTATGAAACATCCTGAATGACATCACCACCTTCAGATGTTAGCTTGTGTGTTACTATGACAAGAGCCGCCCATTACATTCAGCTAACCCAGAACTTGTTCCATCATTCTAAACAATAAAGAAAACGTTTGAGGGGTAAATAATAAACCCCACATTGCATTTTAATAACATTGTTGGTATTTGTCATACCACCACTATATTGGCATTACCAATACTGGCAAATAAAGAATAGGAAAATCAAGAGATATTACCTGCTTTATATTCCTTCCACTGATAGCATCAAGATCCAAAAACATATCCAGATCGCAACCAAGCTTCCCGAAACCGTTGACTGAGGAGCCGAATGGCCTTATGATGCATTCTGGGAAATACGCAGCGGCAATGTCTTTGAGTAAGGAACAGACGAGGAAGCGCAGGCAAATGTTCTCTTCAGTCAGCTGGTACTCTTCCATAAGAGAATATAATTGTTGGTCTATCTGATATAAAAAAAGTGGGAAAAAATTGATATTATTGAATCTTTGGCAATACAACATAAAATTTACTCTGCTGAATGATATTAAACATTGTGTGCTCTATACAATAGTAAAACCATTCGTTACATTTTGCATCCGGAAACTTCTTAGAATAAAGGCAGCCAAAGATAGAAAACAATAGATCTAGGCATGTAATTTTGCCAACACTCTAAACATCCTGCAAGACTTTCAAGCCTGGTATACAGTAATCCAAGGATCTTTCCTTTAACTGTGTGTGTCTGGGGGTATGATTCTCGCTTCGGCTGCGAGAGGTCCTGGGTTCAAATCCCAGACGAGCCCCCATTATGTTACGGCCGGCTCGAAGGGCCGCAACAAACAAAGTCCAAATGCACCAAAAACATACAGAAACTGATCTAAAAACACAAACTCAGACATTTATTAATCTAAAACACAAACTAAACCAAACAAAAACCCACAAAGTTCACAAAATAAAAGAGTCTTCACAAAAACCTACCAAACACAAACCACACAAAAGAAACACCGAAGAAGATCTCCCCAGCCTCATACTGTAGGGCTTATATTGGGCCACAGGCAGGAGGAGGCAATCAAGAAATTAAGCAATTAGGTATTACCTCCACCTGCACTACCCAGGCAAGCAGAGGCTGGGGACGTAACAAACTAGTTATGTGCATTTCAAATGATTTCTTTGTCAATAAAATCACACTGCACATAAAACAGAATCTTTCTAAAGAAAACAAAGATCCACGAAAGCATACCACTTTTGAACAATTGTTAGCATTGTTACACTTACGTAATCCCATGAATACGATAAAAATGAGCAGTCATGACAAAGCACTTACACTATCCTCTCGTGACAGCTTCAGAATCAGCTCCTTAATGCCAATGGGGGTTTGCTTCAGGCACTGCACAGACGGCTGGGAGCTGGGCAGACTGAAGTTGTTTGCTTTCACCGAAAGCAGTCTGGTTTTGAAAGGCACAGCCGTCTCGTGTTGAATGCTGGGAATGCTGGTCGCCTCCCGAAGTGAGGCGATACTCTCTTTCTCAGAAAACTCCACCACCGCATATATGCCCTACAAGAAACACGAAAAGGAACAATGGTCAACTTCCACAGCATGGAGTACAACCTGAACTGATGAATCCATGACACTGACCTGTATTTGAAAAAATGCCATATTTATATTCCACTGCATCACTGTATAAATGTTGACATTTTAACACAATGTGTATATACTCCTCAAAAGCATATTTCTGACTAGGAGGGACAGCCAGGTCCTAAATTATTGACATGCTTGATAAAGATGCACAATAAGGTAAAAGCAAATACCATTACTGAGATATACTACCCCACAAGTATAAAATATTGTGCTTTATTAATGATTCAACTAAAATAACACATTTTTCAAATTATTCATTTTAAAAAATCAGGATTCACAATTATTGGCAATCCTATGATTAGTACTTGGCGCAGCCTTCCCAATCCAGGATGACCTTTTCCTGTTTGATAAGGTTCCTCTGGTCCCTTCTCTCTCTCTACGTGTTGAGATTCAGATGGACAGTGCACAACTGATTCTGTTTTTTTTTTTTTGTGTTACCCAGAACCATTTCTGTGGTTATTTTGAAGTTTATCAGGGGTCATTATCTTATTAGAAGGTCCACTGACAGCCAAGTATCAGCCTCCTGGCAGAGCAAACCACATTTTTGACTAAATCCCCTGGTACTTGGGAGAATTCATTATGACACTGATCTTAACAAGAGCCCCTGGACTATTGGCAGCAAAAACTGCAAAGAACCACAGATCCACCACCACATTTAACAGTAGGCATGGGGCAGTCTTCCTTCTATGCACCCCAAAACAGGGAGTGTTCTGATCACAGCTTCAATGACGTTTGTTACCTCATTATATCCTACAAAAACACAAAGTAATGGTCGGCCACAAAACAGTTTCGTAAATCTGCGACGAACTTAAGAATTCTAATGTAGCTTTTAATTTTGATTTAATTTTTTAAATATTTACGGATGTCAATCATTTTAAAACCTCTGTTTTTCATTCGCTGATTTTCATCAAGCGTGCCAGTAATTGTGGAGGTCACTACTTGCTAAATGCCTGGGGTTGACTCCAGAAATTTGGAATCTACAGTTTGGTGTGGATTCATTAGGAGGAAGTCAGGGTAGTACAGAATGGGATTTTTCCAAGTTGTGCGTAAACGGCTATCCAAGTTAATATAACAACAAACAGTGTGGGCAGTGTGATTTGTCATGAATAACATCGTTAGTACGGTTAGTACAGTACAGTCAATACTTACGAAACTTTCGTAAAAGAAACAGTTGTTTATATTTCCATGTCTGGACATGTGTTTCAGAAACTTCGTCTCACTGATATTTGGCGGACAGCTGATCAGCACAGATCTCTCTGCCTGTTCGCGTCTCTCTTCTTGAAGTGTGGAAAAAGATTTTCTTTCATCCTTAGCTTCTAAAAAGACAAAATATAACATGTACACCGCAAGTTTAGCACAGCGATGTAGCAAGGCAGCCGTTCAAACGAAGTTAGGAACAGGCTGTTTGGAGGCATTAGTCGGCATTTAAACAACATATATCTTCGACTCACACCTGAATGGAAGCGTCTGTGATTTCTTCACGAAACAATTTGGCGAGTTCAGCGATTGCTCTACTTAACTCGCCAAACGTAGCACTGCATAAAGTAATTCATTGTAAGTCATGGTTATAAAGGCAAATGCTGAGCGAACCTACGAAAATGTACCCAGAAAAAGAAGTGCTTGGATAACTTGTGCATACACTACGTTAGCAAGTCGTGGGATAAATCGAAAATCTTGACAATTAAAAGTGCAAGCAACCCTTCAAAACACTCTAGTTAGCCAAGAGTTTCTATCCAATAACGTTAGCTAGCCCAAAAGGCATTCATATAGCAGCTCAGCTATACAAGTCATGGTAATGTCCTGTATTGGCTCGGCATATCACATTCACCTTTTTTGGCTGACAGTTGTATTTTTGCAGCAACTGTTTTCGAAGCAATTTTTCTCCGGAAACAAAAATCATTTTTATGTAAACTTCTGAAAAACGTTCCCCGTCCACTCGTGTATAACCTGCGCATCTGTATGGAGGCCGCCATTGTTGTGTTCGATAGACAGTATTGCGCATGTATCTTCTGTCTCTACAGCAAGCGAGTGGTGTCATAAGAGGTGAGATTACAAAATTATTGTTTAATGTGTCCTGTGTTCTGTCATATATATTCAATTGGTAAAAGTAGTAATGCTGATAATAATTATTCTATTAAATGTCTTCTGTTTTCATTTATGTACCTACCACACGGGGTAATGTCGGTCATTTAAAAAGTAATGTTGTAATCGATGGCATGGGCAAAATCTCTGTTTGTAGCTAGTTGTGCTTGTTTAACTAGCAGTGTGAAGCTAGCGACAGTAAGGACTTTCGCGCGGGTCTGAAAATCTCAAAATAATAGTCCCGAAGATAAAACCACTATACGTTCAACAAAATGGAATTAATTAAGGAAAAATCGAACTGTACTTTGTCCTAAAATATGAACTATTCGTTTTCTATTTGTACAACATTTAAAAAACTTCGATTTTAAACATAGACGTTGCAAAACTATTCATTTTCAGCTAGAACCACACTAATATTAATTACAAACAAACGTCTTCCTTTTTTCTATTTTTTCCCCTACATTTTTAACACTTAAAAGGCAAAATTTTAAATGGAGAATTAAAGATAAAATACTCCCATTACTTTTAATTATTATTGAAATATCCAATACAACATTACATCAGTACATGAGTTTAACTGAATTGTAAGGGAAGAATTAGAGTAATTTAAAATGCATCACTTCAACATTCTGTGCTACCTTGTAACATCAACTAAAATAAGTATGAAAATGTGGAAAATGTATGATATAGCAGTAGTATGGCAAGGAGAATATGACAGTATTAACACATGTTTTTAAAGGTGAAAACATCACACACAGTATATCATGGCTGGGGTATAAGCATGCAGTACACTTAAATCAAATAAGCATTGTGGAAAATGTGGCTGGGGTTTGAACATGCAGGGTATAGGCAAATTTAATTCAATTAAATCCCAATTAAGAATCCATACAGTGGAAAATATGACCAGTATAAGTGACACCATATCTGAAGAGTGGAGGATCCAAGGTTTTCAAAACACCTCCATATCATTGAGACAACATGTCCAGAGAAGGCTGCAGAGCATGATATATGTTATGCTATCAGAAAGCAATTTGGATTTAATTGAATGAAATTCACCTATGTACTGCATGTTCAAACCCCAGCCACATTTTCTATGACACTTATTTGATAAAAGTGGCACCATATCTGAAGAGTGAAGGGTCCAAGGTTTTCGAAACACCCCCATATCATTGAGACAACATGTCCAGGGGAGGCAGCAGAGCCTGATATGGACCATTCACCTACAGTATACTAGCAGTGGAGAGGAATACACTGTTTAGTTAAACCACAACATTTTCTATCATGTTTATTTGATATCTTTGACATCATATCAATGTAGTGAAGGGTCGAACGCAGTACATGTCCATTGTTAATTCAAGTCTTAACAGATGACTTTTGGTCTCACTCTGGAATGTGGGTCCAAATGGTATCTATTTAGAGTTGAATTAGCACTGGACATTGTGCACTAACAACCCTATGCCACATAGCCTCTGGCTAATTGTTATAGGATAAACTATCATCTAGAGTTGTTAGAACACTTCAGTGGTAACATGACCTATTCATTATGACAAATATGCTGGAATCAGTTTTATATTCTCGGAAAAAGCCAGATCGTGATATTTCATATTTAGACTTACTGCACTTGCAAGAATCAACATGGTAGAAATAAATTTAAAAAAGCCTTAGGCTATAAAAATACATAGAGTTTACATGTAGGCCTAAACGTTTCTCCAGAAACGTAACTGGCAATTATAACGAAGGAGTATTTTTACATGTCAAAACGTCGCTAGTTTTGAAAATAAACTTTGAGATGCGCGTTTCTCGCTTTCGCGCAGGCATACTTTTATTTTGAACGATTTCCGACGAATCTGTAGTCTTACTGTCGCTCACTGTCGCTCATTTCATAGTACTGTGGTCGCAGAGAGTGGAGCATTCGTGTTCAAACGTAATGGAAATATTACGAAATACATTTGACGTTGTCAGAATCATCTTGAGTTCACATGAAAACGAGTTTACGGAGACGTTTTCCATGAGAGCCAATTATGTTTCAATAGCGAATGCAATAATAAGGTAAATAATAAACTGAAAAACGAAATCTAGGCAGTGGGGCGGGGGCTTGACAAGAACAAGGCAACTTGCACGCTTGCGCCTTTTCAGTCGAAACCACCGTACTTCCTCTGTTTATAGACTGATGTTGAATACAACATTAACGTTTCTGCAGGTATGCCACAGTGGACGAGTGACATAGATTCGTTCTTGGGTGTGATCTTGGATTGCATCACTGAAAACTGAACAAAACAAGTAAGTACATTTTTAAGTAGGTTTCTTAATTCACGGCGTCATGCGTCGGGTTTGTTAAAATGCACCAGGGATTTCAGTTTTAATATTTAAAAAAACGTTTTTCATGGAAAACAAATTGTTCTACTTTGAGCGCAACAGCAGCATGTGAAAGACTCAAGAACCGAGTCAATCATTTATAATGAAAAAATGTTTAATCATTGGACGACTTCCAGACCACAGCAGCAATGTTTTGGGCTGCTTGAATCTCGATGTTACTACTTCTTTTTCAGATGGTGGGTGTTAATTTACAGATCGTTTCTCGACTGTAGGAAGTTAAGATAATATTAGTGTCATGCCAGTTGCTTTGATAGGAGCTACATCCCCACCACGAATATTTAAACCGCTTTACTCACGGTTCATAAAAATACACTACGGTAAAGTTTATAAATGAATTCCGTAACCGTTTTATATGGCAAAATAATGAGGCTCTGGAGTTCTGAGTGTTGTCACCATGTCATTTGTGTACAATGTAATTTGAGGTCGGTTGACCATCATGTAGGATTAAAAAAAAAAATTCGAAATGTTTTTTCTCCACTGGTGTCTCCACGTGTATTTTACATACATGATGGGCATGAAAGCATTTTTACACCTTTACTAAACACACAAGTGGGTGTGGCCTCCCTGGGGCTCCCCTTCTTGTTGTGAAATTCCCTTAATTTGCAAGGAAAATATTGACGATGTTCTTTTAGCATAAGCTCCGCCTCCTGCCGTCCAGTAGGCTGAGCACTACGTGTCCTCGCGCCACACGGGGCTGTGAGGGGTATGGAGTCACATCACTTTCAGAGCTTTAGTAGACCTAATGGAATCTCTTTACCAACGTTATGTCTTAGAACTCAAGGAGGACGTCACTATGGAGTACAAGAATGACAATGGTGGAATTGAACTCTATCTGGCTCACATGAACATTGAGGACATAATCAGTGCTGTGGAAATTTTATATCCCTGCGAGTCGTCATCGGGAGCGTCCTTTGAGGACAGCCTCTTCCAGGAGGACATGGACGAAAACGAAGAGACGGCTGACTCTTTGTCACTTGAGCAGACCCCTGTGCTGGGCAGTGTGAGGTATGGGGCTGTCTCGGACATGCTGTCCTTCATCAACCTCATCTCAAATACGCCACCAGCCTCACTGAAGCACCTGACTGAGGAGATAGGTGTCCTGCTAAATAAGGTGAGTGAGTCTCAGCATTTTACACTTTATATAATAAAACCTTAATCTACATCTTCATCTTAAGACTGCACACAAGAGTGCACTTTGGCACCTCTCCATATGAGCATGGTAATGTAAGTGCTTCAAATGTGACACTGCTTTTGTTTGTTTCCTCAGTTTTTAACTCCTGGCATTACATTACATTACATTACATTACAGGCATTTTGCCTGACTCTTATCCAGAGCGACATACAACAAAGTGTACAACCAAAACCAGGAACAAGTGTGTTGAACACCCTAGAGGGAAGTACAGTTCCAAGTGCAGGGAACGACCGCATAGTTTAACTTGGACCCTGTAGGTTAATCTGATTAACTCAACAAAGACAGCAACAATGCATTCTATGCAAATAGAACATGCAATAGTTGAGTAGGCACAAGTGCAATAACTAAGTCAACTAAGATAAACGTAGGCAAGTAATCATTATCAAGCTTCTTTCATGGTGCCTACATAAAAAAAGTTACTTTGGGGTTTTCTTTATCTAATGTGATTTTTCTAGATACGTTTTCCATATTACCCTTTTATGGAACTGAATATTTGTGGGAACAATTCAGAATAACTGCCTTGGTTAAGTGTAGATCAGCAGTGCCGCTTCACAGGAATGAAACCTGCAACCTGTAGGCTTACACATAACCTGTATTTCCTTGACCACAGTACTGCATACCCCTTAGAACACATATAGGCCTAATAGCAATACTGCGCTTCTTTTATTACTTCATATTTCATTTGTAAGCTGCCTCAGTTGTTTTTGTTTGCTTGTACCTGTGTGTTTTTCTGCCTGTTTCTCGGGGAAGTCCGGCTGCGGTTTCAGAATCTAGGTCAAATGCCAGTCTGACATCCAGGGTTTTGATTTTTTCTTTCAAAAGCCACAGTACCAGGGGTTTGTGTTACAAATCAGTTTGAACACCAGCCATATGAACCGATAAAATCATCCGGTTGTGTCTTTCAACTCAATCGTGTGACCTGATTAGGATGAAATGCAACACTACGCTCAAGTTTAGTTAATTCTTTTATATGTTGTTGAAATGGTTTGAATGATAAATGGAAGGACAAATGTTTTTTGTTGTTGTTTTTTTCAGCCAGTCATTGTACACCCGTCTGTCTAGAATGTGACATTTTCAGGGATTTTAAAAAATGGTTGTGGTTGACTGATTCTGTGTGCGAGTGTGTGTCTGCATGCAGGTGTGTTTGTGGGCTTCTGTCTGTCTTTCTGGCTTAAGGTTCTCATGTCAGCTCTCTGTCTTTCTCTGAGGCAGACCGACATGGTGGTCAAAGGGGGGCGTTACCGCATCGACTCAGACGTATTCCTGTTTCCTTGGAAACTGACCTACAGGAACCCAGGCTCTGGACACGTCCCCAAAGGGTCTTTTGGGAAAGTCCACCTTGCCCAAGACACAGAAACCAGAAAACGAATGGCATGCAAGCTGGTCAGTAAATCTCAGAAATTCCTGGCATGTTTGTTTAATGGATTATGCTAGCCTGTGGGAAAGTGTCCAGATCTTTATTTCTGACTCTGGTTGCTTTGTTTTCGCAGAGGAAAGTACAAATCTCATTGTAAATGGCTGTAGGCTACTTTCAATGTTTGAAAGAAAGTGGCTTGTGCAAATGACAACTTTGACATTTTAATGAAGAATAAAGAGGAAGAATGTGTGGAAAGAACCTTTTTTTTCTGTAAGGCTGTTTCAAAAGCAGGTGGTTCAGGCTAAGAGAAACTGAAAATTGGCTTGGTGAACCATTCAGAAACCTGAGAGAAACTTCCTGCAAAAGATTGTACATTGTGACAATCAGACATTGAGTATTCAGGTGTTCCTATCAGGAGTGGATAATCAATGGACAGCCTATCCACTGGCCCACATGGGAAAGAAATCTGAGTAAACATGGCATAAACTGAAAGCCATGCCTGGGGCCTAGGCTGAATGCTAAAGTTTGGGTACACTCCATGCGTTTCAAGCATGTCCCTGTGGACATGCAAATGCCACTTTTCCAGTCAGTTCTGTCTTTACGCTGTTTCTTTCTTTGCTTGTGTGATACGAATAGGAGCTTTAGCACGCAGGATGGGAGTGGTTTCCTAGAGTTTAGTGTCATTAGGTCTCTGAGTCAGGAGCATGCATGCAGACTGTAGTCTACAGCCGCTTTTCCACCGCATGGTACCGGCTCAACTCGACTCGACTCTACTCGACTTTTTTGGTTTTCCATTGGGCAAAAGTTGTGGATAGTACCTGGTACCTGGTACCTGGTACTTTTTTTGGTATCACCTCCGTCGAGGTTCCAAGCGAGCTGAGGCAATACCAAAAGGTGATGTGAAAATACTGCAGACCACTGATTGGTCAGAAAGAATCGGTTTCATGCGGCGTCGCTATGACGAACAGCTACATTGACAGGGGTACTATCTGCAGTGGAAAACGAAGTACCTGGTACCAAAAGCGAGGCATGTCGGCTTATTTAAGGTCATCTTTGTAGTGTATGCACTGGCACGTTCTTGCACTCGCATTTTGTGATGGAAAATATTCATTCCAACCTGAAATGAAATAAAGGACATCTAAGAAATGCAACTCCTATGATGTAAATGAATAGGCATCATTCATGAATTGAATTGACAAAAATCCTTAGCATACCACAAAGTCAACCAAGGAATGCTTAACTGACCACATAATTACTGTTTTGGCTGTCTCGGTTCTTAGACTGGATCTGAAATTGGTCGTTTTAATGGAACAGGGCAGTCTACGTGCATAGGCCGAAGGATCTGAAAAGTTTATGTATGGAGAAATGGTTGAAGGTCTCCCTGTATGTTAACTAATCTCATAAAACTCAGAAATTCAGTAGTTTTATCCTTTTGAAGAGAGGGTGCACAAAGTTCTGGAAACAGTAGTGCGAATCATTTATTTTAGAAAGTGAAATTATTATTTATTAAAGCTTTTTGTCTGAGCAATTCTAATTTATCAGCTGTTGTCTGTTGTTACGTGCATTGTCTGTTTTATATAGCCTTTTTTTGCACTTCTTTATCAGGGGTGCCAATAATTTTGGATGTCAGTGTACATACTGTATATTTGCATAGTTGGCATTTATTCTGGTTGACTATTGTGGATATCATGGATATCATTGTGGATAAGCTGTTCAAGTGCCAGCTGATTTCCCAAGTGCAGACCTAGATGAATTTATCATTGAGAAAAAATTCAAGTAATAAAAAATATCACTTTGTGCAGGTCTGTATAATACGTATCTAGGCATTTTTTAAGATGGCTACTTATGATCTACTTTGCTTACATGTAGGCTATGTTAAATACATATTATTCATGCATTGCTTTTTAAATACTATTTGGAATATACTCATCATTAGTCTCTCCAGGAAGTAGCATTTGAAGAAGGCTGGTGTAGAGTACGCACTTATACTTATGCATAGTTTTTATTTATTCTGCCTGCGTCTCCCAGATACCCTTGGAGCATTTCAGGCCAGCTGACGTCGAGTTCCAGGCACGCTTTCGTCACGAGAACATCGCCGAGCTCTACGGCGCCCTCCTGTGGGACCAAACCATCCACCTGTTCATGGAAGCTGGGGAGGGAGGCTCGGTGATGGAGAAGTTGGAGAGCTGTGGGCCAATGAGGGAGTTTGAGATCATTTGGGTCACCAAGCAGATCCTCAGGGCTCTGGAATACCTGCACTCCCACAACATCATTCACCATGACATCAAACGTAAGCTCCTCGACCTGGCCCCGCCAAGGAGGGGTGGGGCTTGTGTCTGTTTTGAAACTGTATTCTGAGAGCCGAGTATTGATGCTTGGTGCCTGGGCAAGAAGAACCTGGCCCAGTTAAATCAATTTTGTATGTGAGAGTGAATTATGGGTTATGTGGAATCAGTGGCATGTGTTTATAGTGTTTTGAAAAACTGTCTGGCAATGGAGAGGGTGTTGCAGAAACTAGGACAGGCAAGGGAGTATATCTTGTCCCATGATGCTTTGGGACACAGGAAGTCATAGCACAGCAGTTCGGTGGAGCCTTCAGGGCTCTTGTCAGCGCATAGGAATGCAGGGCTGGAATGAAAGCACCGGGTTACTGGAAATTCCTGTCATAAGTATGTGTTCGGGTCAAGGTGGGGGGGCGGGTTGTTGTTGGGAAAGATACGACAATGTAGAAGGATTTCTTTGTGGCACGGCTTTGTAACTTGTAGATTTTTGAAGACTAGAATCTGATTTAAAATCGTCTGCCATCCTCCTGTTCTGATATGTCACCTTGGCATGTGTAATTTTTTATCATAATTGATGTTAGCCATAAAATTAAACACATGCGCTGAATTATGAATGATATGTAATCATCAAAGAGATTCCTAGGTTCGTCGCTGAATATTGCAGTGATTCTACAGCAATGATTTCAAAAGCCCAAAGACTGTGTCTTTGTGTGGTTGCGCTGAGAAGGCTTAACTGGTTCATCGGTGTCTCTGCATGCAAGGGGAAACAGTGGGAGTGGGTCGTTGTGGTTCCTCATGCCTTGGCCGCAGATCAAGACACACTGTTCTGACCTGGTTTCCATTCTCCCCTCGGCAGCTAGCAACATTGTCCTGATGTCCGCCAAAGCGGTCCTGGTGGACTTTGGCCTCACCGTGCAGATGACGGAGGACGTGTACACCCCGAGGGACCTGCGTGGGACAGAGGTGAGCGCCGCTATCCGCTCCCACTCCCTGCGAGGCGGAGGCAATTACCGTCGAAAAGGGAAAACACACTTTGGTCACTCCTTTACGGCTGATGCTCTCGGCGTGATGTTTTGAGGCTTTTGAGTCACAATCAATCTTAAGGCTTGTGGGCCAGCTGTTGAAATGGATTTTTGTGACTCACAAGGGATTTTTTTTGCCAATTACAAACATCTCTTTCTTGGGTCTTGCATCTTTTCTGTCATGCTATGTAATTATGTCCATCTAAGCTAGCTTAGATGAGCCTTGCAAACAGCTGTCCCCCATCCAACAAAATTTCCCATGGCAAACACAATCATTATCCCAGGGACAAGTGTTGGGAGGAAGTGGATGACTGTTGTCCCTGATAACAGGGGGAAAGGCCCAGGTACACAAGAGAGCTCTGATAAACTGGAAGGACTGCAGACAGCAAACATCAAAAGGAGCTGTCTTAACGCTCAGGTGCAGGGAAGACAGGACTTTCAGTGTGAGGGCTGACTCTTGTCTAGCTGACGCTGACTTGCAGACGGCCCCGACTCCGCGGCGAAGCGGTGTCGACAGAGCCCCCTCCCGCGCCTCAGCCACGCTGAAGCCCCAGTTCCGGCACGTCCCCATCTGTCAGTCAAACGTTTCCTCTGCCGGAAAGTTTTCAACAGCCCTGCCAAGCATGAAAAAGAGCTGAAAGCAGTTCCGTTTTTCCCGACGCGCGTGGTCTGCATCGCGGCCGTCACGGGGGACCTTCCCACAGGCCTGACCTTCCGACTTGCCTGACAAGCTCGCGCGTTTGCTTTGCAGATGTACATGAGTCCGGAAGTGGTTCTGTGCAGAGGCCACAACACCAAGGCGGACATCTACAGCCTGGGCACCACCATCATCCACATGCAGACCGGCAGCCCGCCGTGGGTTCGCAGGTACCCTCGGTCTGCCTACCCCTCCTATCTGTACATAGTAAGTATCCCTGTGCTCTCTACCTCCCTGCCTTTTATGTCATTGGATTAATCATGGTGATGCATTCTTATAAAGGCTAAACAAAGGTGATGGAGGCTTCGCTTTATTGCAGTTTCCCTGTGTCCTTTGTGTTTTATTTCACATTTCACAAGAAAAATATGCTGATCCTGATGTGTGTCCTCCTCCTTGAAAAGCATTGAGTGTTACAAAGTATTCCAGTTTCTCCAGAAGAAGACTGCATGCTTGCCATTTCTGACTCATTGAGTGTACCTGTGGTAGAACTGCATGTACCGTAGGATGTGGCAGAACCCGCCTGTGGCTGCTTCTACTGAACTCTCTTGTTTTACAGAAATGTGTCTGTCGTACGTCACTCGATGGTAGGCAAGATAGTTTGACAGATAGCATAGATAGGCTTCCCTGACAGGTCATTACTTGGAAGAGCTTCATTTTTACTGATGACAATTCAAGGTAGTGAAAGATTTGTTGTCAGTGACATTGTGCTCTGTTTCTGTTGTCTGTCCCTATTAATGTGCTCACAGTGTAACGTCAAAATTTTCAGTGATTCAGAAAGTCACAACTGTTTTAATAATAATAAGTCCATAAAAAATAATTCATTTTCAAATAACATTTTTGAATAATTGAAACATCCTTGGATTTGCAGTAGAAATACTGTAGGAACCCTGGACACTAGACGTTAAAATGGCATGTTTGCTTCTTTTTGTCAGGAGTGTTTCGTTATGATGTTTGGTTTTTTTGTGTTGTTATATTTTCCACGACCGTGTTTCAAAAAAAAAACAACTGTAGTCCAATTTTTGGTTCCTGTTTCCATGACTCTTTGTCTTCAGGCAGTTCTTCCCTTTTTGAAAATCACAGAATTATGAAATGGTGCCCTGCTGTTTGCATGGTGCAGTGTGGGGAAATGATTCTGGGCCCAGAGCTTAGCCATACACCTTCATGTTCCTCTTTATGTTAATGTTTGGAAAAAATCACAAATTTAATCTGTATGATATTTTCTAGTGCAGTGTTGAAGCCATGGACCAGTTTTCCTGAATCAGTAATCAAGTCAGTGATTTGCAATGTTCTTTTGCAATGTTTTGACCGCAAAGACTTTCATCATCTTTGTGACTGAAATGTTGCATTGTTAAATAAATGCAGTACATTTTTGGGAGCTTTTCATTTCAGCGTGCAGAATTTTTCCTTTTTGGAGTTTACCTTTTTTTATCTTGCACCTAAACCCAACTTTGGCTGGATGTGCTCACTAATATCTTTTCTCTGTATTTCTGCAAAAGCACATTCACACATGCACACTGATTCCCAGTGTGATTCCTGATATCCGGTGTGAGTTTTCAGTGTGACTTGGGCTGCCCCGCTCTGACCCTTGACCTCCGACCCGTGTGGTTGCAGATCCACAAGCAGGCCCCGCCCCTCGAGGACATAGCGGAGGACTGCAGCCCGGCCATGCGCAGCTTCCTGGAGCGAGCGCTGGAGAAGAACCCCCGGGTGCGCAGCTCCGCGGCTGAGCTCCTGCGGGACGAGGCCATCAACCCCCCCCGAGAGGACCAGCCCCGCTGCTGGAGCCTGGACTCCGCCCTGGGGGAGGCGTCGCACCCCCTGCTGCGTCAGCACAGCCAGCTGCCCGACACCACCCAGGGTAGGATGTCACACGCACGCGCCCGCGCTTATGTACACGCACATGCATACATGCTAGGGGTGCACGATATGGATTACAGCCGATGTGTGTAAGCAAAGAGCATATTTCTGACCGTACTGGCTGATGTGGGTACCACATTGTTCTACATTATAGTATAAGTTCAAACTATAACCAATTTCCACATTCATGAAAGAAGTAGATGAGAACAGGCATTAATTTATGAAGGAAAAATGTAACACATTTTATTAGTATAGGAAAAATGTTTACTTTATGAAGCAGAGAGCAGCGAACATGAGTCTAGAGAGCTAATACCTTTCTGTATTGCTTTGTTTGGTTGGTAAAAATTATTAATAAAAAATAAATGAGTAGTAGAGAGTTTCAAATGACTATGATTAGGCTACTTTAAGGGCGCGACATGTTCACATAATATACTGCTCATCACTGGCCCATAAAATGTGTTTCCTCTCTGGCACACAGGTGTGGCCTCATCATATCAGCCATAATCTTGGCTTATGCATGCACGTACAGACACACTCACACCGGTTACCCTTCTCTTATACACGCAGGTGCAGTACAGCCAAGCAGATAATGCACACACAGACTGACAGATACACACATAAATACATGCTGACATACATGCGCCTACACAGGACCTCCAATTACATTAGGAAAAAGTTCATTCAGTGCATGAATGCAGCACACATATTAAGCTTGGGCTGGTTCTGCTTGTCAAATTAAGGGGAAGTAACTGTACCTTCCCCATAGGGCTAAACAAACAGCACAAGCATTAAAGGAAGCATTGTAGCGATCTTCGTCGTTTTGGGTTAACTCGTTGGTCAAGTCCTTTTCGGGGAACAAAAGCTGTTATAAAGAGCATCATTTCCTTCCGTAATATCAGGTGGCTACATCAGTATGTTTCCACCGTGCTAAGGCTAAGACAGACGTGTAAATTGTATTCGCTGTGGAGCTGCTGCTTTCATTCCATGAATTAGTGTGTGGGTGGGGGTGGGGGTGTGATGCCACCCCGAGGGGAGGAATTTCCACGCCCGGCCTGAGGTTGAACTTTTGTTTACTGATAAATGTTCAAAATCACCTCCCTGCTTGTGAAACAGAAGAAGAAGTAATGCTTGCGATTATTTCTTTGCTTGCGTTCATTTCTTATAAAGCCAAATATAGAGCAAACCCATTGCACTTCCTCCCCAGAAGTCTGAGGTTTATACAGTCAGCCTTACACAATGACACCTGTCTAAAATGTAACCTTCCATAGGAACATAGACTACATAGTTACATAGACTGTTCACATAGATCATACAGGGATGTTTTTTTGTGGAGTGAAGCTCATCGCACACACATGCACACCTGGACACACACAGACACACACGCACACACACACTCACACACACTCTCTGCCTGCTCTCGCACACCGAGGCAGTGTAAAGCCGGCCCTCGGGCTCAGACCGTTTGGACCCTGACGTGAGCGCTCCTCTCTTCCAGAGTCTTCCCTGTACAGCGAGGAGGACTCGGCGCACCTGAGGCGAAGGGGGTCCCTGTACGTTGACCTGGGCGCTCTGGCGGGCTACTACAACATCGTGCGAGGGCCCCCGTCCTCGGAGTACGGCTAACAGCCTCCCCTCGCGAACTCCTGCGGCGCTCGGGCGGGACGGACAGAGAAAGCAGGGGGGCCGAGGCTGAGCCCGGGGCCTGCCGATGGAGCCTGCTCCCGCGGGGAGACGGCTCTCGGGCCCCAGAACCGCGGGACCTTTGCGCGCGTCACCAGCGGAAGCTTGCCGCGCCGGCGGGGTCGACACGCCCCTCTCAGTGTGAACTATACTCCGGTTCAGAAAGTGTGTAAGCGTACGGAGTCATCTCTTGCTGTTCCGTAAGGCGTTGAGCATGTGTGGTTCTGAAGCAACGATTAGCATTATTCTCATATGAATACGTTTATTCCTGTGGAAACATATGATTTTGTATAATTGCTGTGCAAATAACCCCTATGTCTGTAATCAAGTACAGGCAGTCCCCGGATTACGAACAAGATCCATTCCTAAGTCTGTCTTTAAGTCGAATTTGTAGGCGGGACAGGTACACACGGTTCTTATTTAGCGTCAGTTAGTCAAATGTTTGTCTTAGTATGTAGTATATATGTTACTATATATACTGTATATATGCCGCGCAATGTTTTCATGAGCGTCACAAAGTAGTGTGTGCGTTCGTTATTACGAACCATTGTATTTAACTCAAATTTTTAATATAATAGGCTTTATGGCAGTCCGTTCGTAAGCGCGATTTAACCCCAGGCCTACCTGTATCTAAATCTTTCTAGTTTAATACACTTGCTGATTTATGTTTTCTCTTTATAGTGTACATCCAATGAGATGAAATATGTATATACAGCTGTGGTACATACAGCAATGCCTGTTTAGCATTCCTTAATGAATATTTGTGTAAATATGCGTTCCACAGAGAACCCAATGAACTTTGAAGTTTGCTATCTGGGATGTTTCATGACCTTTATAAATGTATGTTGAGGAAAGTAATGATTTGAGAACTTTGCTTCAGTGCAAATTCTGTGAAGGGATAAATACTATAAGATAAGCTTGTGTGCCACTTGTCCCTTCTCTCCAGTTTGGGCAGAGTCAATGGACAATGCACATACTAACAATTACATTGTATAGTTAAGGAAAAGCAAAATGTTTCTTGTCTTTTTATATTACAGCATGGCACATTTCATGTTGGTTTTGAGGTGTGGTAATTATGAATCATTGGTGCATTGAACACCAAGCTTGTAAAAGTGCTGGATGCACTCTAGATGGTGGGCTAAATGACATACAGTACCTAGATGGGCTGAATTGTCCAGTCTCCTTCAAAGCTGTGCTTGTAAAATACTGCCTCAGTCTGAGCCAACTCAACCCATATACAAATCCCCTCCCCTGTAATGCCATCGGTTCAGTTCCCAGCTGTGGGAATTTTCTGTTCCGTGGTCCCATCTCTATCTGTAACCCTCTCTGATTTCCCTTGTCTGAATAAAGTAAAAATGATGGCAGGCTGTGGATGTTCTTTAAAAAAAAAAAAAAAAAATTACACAAAGCAGTGTCAAGTTAAGTACAGTAACAGGACATGGATAAGCACTGATCGTTTGCAGAAGAATCATCAGCAGTGCCATTTCTCAGTAAATGCCAAACAAGCTGGTCACAGGCCAACCACACGACATGTAAACCATTAGAGTCATTGTATAAACAAAAACTCAAAACATTAGATAAGAAACCCATGCACGTTCACCACTGCTCAATCCTGGAAAAATATAACATCCCGAGCTGGGATAACTTAATAAGGTATGCAAATATATGCCTTGTCTATAAAGTTACTCACAACTTGTCTCAGCCATCAACTTAGCCATCACTACAAACAATGAATGTCAGCATTGAAATGTCACATGTCCTATGCTTCTGTGTCATGTCAGTTTGTCTGTGTACCCTCTAACATCATTCTTTTTTAAATAACTGTGTTTTTTTTCTTCTCTTTGGTCAGTATGTTTTACAGTTTACCTTTATCTTTTATCTTTTTAGGAAGCCTTTTTATAACACTTTGGCCAGGGACTACAGATGAAAATTAGCCTTTTGGCTAAATCTGGCATATTTACATTTGTCGTTGATTAATATGCACTGTCCCTTCTTAAATAAATAAATAAAATAAATAAATAAATATATAAAAATAAATAATGATGATGTTTCTCCTCCTGATTGATCACAAGTTCAAATTTTCAGCTGACGTGTTTGACTGGTGAAAATCTGCCAACTGCACTTACTCGAAGTGGCATGGGCAGTGGTGCAAACCTCAGGAGGTTTTGTCTGTTACGGAGAGGGAAACTCACAGAAAGAGGAAGCATGCCTTGCTTGTTTTCAAGTGACATGCTCCCTTCAGTGTGCCAGTACCCTGTATTCAGAGGGTCTCAAGCTGACATCACAGGAGGTGGAGTTATTATGAAGTGGTTCTATCATTCATGGTGATTTAAACATACCTGTACATTCACAATGCACTGAAGAGTCTATTCTGTACACAAGGAATTGATCAATAATATTTTATTATTCTTTATTATATTTCTCTGCTATGTACATATATATACATTTGCTTTACCAATACAATATCGATAACACATTACAACTCAGGATAAAGGAATACAATTATGATTCAATATCAGCATTGCAATATAAAGTTGCAGTTACTCTACTGTAACTTCTAACTAAAGCAATCAGCAAAGTGGCAATTAATACCAAAATAAGTGTTATCAGAACTAGAAAGTGGTGTGTAACTTCATGACACAATGGTTGAATAACAACCTCATCCTCGGGAAGGATTCTTTCTGTCGTACAGAATTCAGCTGAGGAGAAGTTAGCATTATTAGTATAGTGCCCATCGCAAATGTACAGTCGGGGTACACTCAACTTTGAAATGAAACACAAAACACTTAAAAAAAAACTGGTAACAGAATATTTCCAAAAATTCACAAAGCAGTAGAGATATCAGCATTAAGAGACATAATAATAACATTAACCCATCTGAACACAATCAGCACTCAACCAGACAAAGAATGGACCCAAAGTGAGCATAAGACAGAATCTCAAAAGGCATTACAAAATCATCACAAAAGAAAAAAAAAACAGCCTTTCAAGAGCTATAATTTGAAAGAGCTGTAAGTACATGTATATGCCAAACACATTATATGAGCAATGAAGTATGATGCACAAGACATGACCGATATATACAAAGGAAAAAAAGGCCAAAATATTTTATCATTTATATTTTTTTCTGCTTTTGCAAATGTGCTAGGTCTGAATAGTGTTCACTGTGTGAACTAAACTGTGTTCTTGGCTAGAAATAGCTGTACAAAGTAAGTATTGTACCTTACTGAACCTGTGTTTAGCAGTTGTCTATGACCATGAAATGCACTTTTTGTACGTCGCTTTGGATAAAAGCATCTGCCAAATAAATGTAATGTAATGTAAATGTAATGTAATGCTACTTTTTCAGTGGTTTCCTATTATACATTTTGGAACTTCTGGTCAATTTATCCCATAAAAAGCCCCTCCGCACTGAAAATAATGCTCATCAAATTCCCTTTTATTGATAAAATTGTTTAAAAGGAGCTTATAGGCAACTGAACTACAGTGCTGTGAGAAAGTATTTCTGATGTCCCATATTAATGCATATTTGTCACACTGAATGGTTTCATATCTTTAGACAAAATGTAATATTAGACAAAGGGAAACTGAGTAAACGCGAAACGCATTTTTAAATGATCATTTCATTAATGAAGAAAATTATCAAAAACCCATAAAGTATTTGCCCCCTTAGTTACTCAATCAACCTATTAACAAAATTTAATCAATAATTAGATTCCGCTGATTGAACAAAGCCAGGCTTGATTGCAGCCCTGCCTGTTGAATCTAAACCTCACTCATACTGAACCTTATTATCTGAGTTAAGTAGTCACCACGAAATTTCTGCAAGCACACTATACTAGGACAAAAGGAAATTCCAGAAGAGATAAGATAAAAAGTTGTTAGACAGTTCTTCTGTGAACAGATGAGTCAAAAGTGAATCTTTTTGGATGACACAGGTCCCATTATGTCTGGCGTAAGGAAAATGCAGAACATCATAGCAACAGTCAACATACTGGTGGTGGTGCGATGTTGTGGTGGTGCTCTGTGGCCCGGGCACCTGGACAACTTTCCATTATTATTATTATTTCCATTATTGAACTATGAATTCTGCTCTGTAGCAGAAAATTCTTAAGGAGAATGTCCGGTCATCTGTCTGTGAGCTGGAGCTGAAGCGTAATTGGGTTATGCAGCAAGACAATGATCCAAAATACAGCAAGTCCACATCTGAATGACTTGAAAAGAAACAAAATTGAGTTTTGCAGTGCCCTTGGTCAAAGTCCTGACTTAAACCCATGCTGTGGCAGGACATTAATTGAACAATTCATGCTCAAAAACCTACCAATTTGTCTGAATTAAAGCAGTTCTGCAAAGAAGAGTGGGCTAAAATTCCTCCACAGTGATGTGAACAACTGATATCAAATTACAGGAAGCGTTTGGTTGCAGGTATTGCAACCACTTACTAAGTTGGGAAAACACTTTTTCACATGAGTTAATAATCTTTAAAATGTGATTTAATTAAAAAAATGTGTTTAGGGTTTACTCATGTTCCCTTTGCCCAATATTACATTTTTTCTAAAGATCTGAAACCATTCTGTGTGACAGTCAAATAAAGTTTTTGCAGTTTACTTGCCCTTCAAGTCTTTATTTGGGGAAACCCTGGAACTGTCTTGTGTCCCTTACGTGATGACATATCACCGATATCACATGTACAAGACCCGCAATTGGGGCGGCACGGTGGTGCAGTGGGTAGCACTGTCGCCTCACAGCAAGAAGGTCGTAGATTTGAATCTCGACTTGAGCCTTTCTGTGAGGAGTTTGCATGTTCTCCCAGTGTCTGCATGCAGTCCAAAGACATGCAGGTAGGCTAATTGGAGACTCTAAATTACCCATAGGTATGAGTGTGTGAATGGTGCATGTGCCCTGCGATAGATTGGCGAGTGTAGCCAGGGTGTATTCCTGCCTCTCACCCAATGCACGCTGGGATAGGCTCCAGCACCCCCCACGACCCTGCTCAGTATAAGCGGGTATAGATGAATGGAAGTCCCACAATTCTACTGCTTGCATAGAAATCTCTACAAAAAAAAATGCAATAATAGAGGAAAGCTGGAAGAGCCTAGTACTTATTCACAGCGCTGTACATAATCGTATATTCACTATAAATCACAGCATGTGACAGAAAGGATATGCAGATCCTCTATGCCAGTACATTTTATATATGACAAGAAGTATTTCAGAAAAAATACAGACACTGCACATGTCATTAAGAAAGGATATATTAACTGATTAACATTAAATAATGTTATTTTATCAATCTGAAATGTAGTATCTGAAAAAAGTCAGGCCCATTGCGATTTATCCAGTCAAATTAGAATAGTCTAATGCAATGTCAAAATGTGAAGTAGGCAAGTATTTGGGAAGGAAGCAAAACTAAAGCAATAATTTTATTACAATAAAATTGAAGGCACATGACTTCTTCAAAAGACACACAAAAAGGGAAATACTGCTGAGAATTTCAAATGATGAAATGTGTGCTGTATGTGACTTCCATGCTGAAAAGCAGAATATTTGCCCATGTGATAAATCAACTCTGGGAAAGTGAATCATCAGTTCTGCTGTCTGAACTGAGCCGTTCAGGCAGACTGCTGCACCGTGGAAACCTCAGTTTAACCAAGCAGTCAAGAGATCCAGTCCAACATATAACATGCTATAAGCTATAATATTCACAAAGCAACACACTGTCTAAAAAGGAATAGCCTCTCAAGCCTAATCAGCATTGATTTGAATTATCTCATTCAGTTTTTTTTAAACTGAATATGCCTGGGAGGAAAATAATGATTCTGGGATTTTGACTTCAACAATTGTCAACAATACAGTCCATATGAACACCAAAAATATGTATTTAACCTATTTCAGCCTAAACCCACAGTCTAATAGATTAATAACAATGAGTTATTGCCATATTTGGATATGAGTAGTTTCTCATTGAAAGGGAAGTGGGAGGAGTTTATGGTCACCTGAGCACATTGCTGTTCCTTATTAGGATGGCTGGAAATTCAGTTTCTAGGGAGAGTCAGGGGGGAGTAGGAGGGGGATTTGTTGCACTTTAGTTGTTGATTTTATTTCCTCAAAGGCTTTGCTAATATTTGACTCATTTTTAAATTTTGTGTTTTCAAAAAAAGGCTTCACAAATCAAACAGCTCTAAAATGAAGAGGCTGTAAAATGCTCAGCTAAGGCACTACTGTTGTTGCTCTTCTACTATGAGAGTACTTTGGCCTGGTTATGTTCCAGGCCCAGTATATGGGTACAGCAGGTAGTCAGCCACTATATATGTGAAATATACTGATGAATGACGATGAAGTCTTCAACCTTGTTCAGTGTTCTAAAGCATTGCACATTGTGTACAAGCGGCAAATATGATTAGAATCAGGTGTGGTTAATGCCAAGAACAGGAAACAGATTGCTCTTGCTGTCGTAAAGGCGAGGCGTGTGGGTGGGGACGGGGGCGGCGGTGGTGGACCCGAGGTATTCCCTTACCTCATTTATGACTCATCCATCTGGCTACACTTCATCTGCCAATAGAAGAAAAGTGTCAAATGAAAGAATGTGAAAAGGAACTGTAACGTGACCTTTAGCAAGTTGACCCGTGCTGGATCGGGGAGTCCCTGCCCATCGAACTGTGATGCTTTTCACACCTCTGACCGAAGGGTTCCCCTGCAGGAATCATTCAAAGCATTCAAATGTCTTGCCTATTTTTAACCATTTTTAATTTTATGGAACATAAATCACTTCTGAACGTTTCTGTAGTCACCAATGAGTCCTTGATGAATTGATCTTTGTTGGGCTCAGAGAATGTCTAACATCTTTACAAGACATGCACTGAATATTTATTTCACTGTGTGTCAGTGAGCTCCAGTCAATCTGACAAATTTCTTTCATGCCAGTCCCCACCTCTCTCCGCTCTCTTTTCAGATTCACTCTGAATCCTCTCCTCACCGTTTACGACTGAGTTTACCATTATACTACTCTATTTCAAATCGTTCTACATTTCCCATCTAGTTCCCAATGAGATCATTATTTATGGGCAGACTCTCTTACTTTTCACCATTCTTCCATCATCAATCAACAATACATGTGCACATTATATGCAACTACACTTAGCTAGCCCCTCGGATTTCCTACGCAAAATGTAGTGCTTATTAGCATTTGAGAAAACATTCACACGGGAACTACAGACAGAAACTTCAATTTTGAATCTGGAATCTTGTTCATTATCGCAATCTAGTGGAAATAACATGCTATTACAATTAAGCGAATCACTGGAATATACATTTTTGAGCCATTGAAACTTTGTTCCAGCCACTCTCTTATTATAGAGGGTATGCACATCACAGTAGGTGAAGTCAATGCGGTTACACCCACTGAGTGGCAGAAAGACTACTGAGTGATAGCGTTAGCGTTCAGCTTGAATGCCGTGAAAACACAAAAATTTATTTCATTTATATTCTGTCTAACTGTAAAGTTTTTGTCAGCATTTATTAAAAAAACATCCATGATGATGAGCCTTGTGTTCTACAAACAAAGGGGGGGGGGGGGGGTGGTTAGATAGTATTAGCTAGCCAAGCATATAAATTATTAAGGTATGATTTTACCCAAAAATCCAACATACCTGACACAAAATAACAAGCGCAAATCCACGTTTCGGTGCCTGGATTCCAGTTGTTTCTGCGAATTGCAGCGATGCATCGCTTCTCTTTTCTTTAGCTTTCGGCAGTCTGTAAAAAGATAGCTCCGATTTCTTGTTGAATGTCCATGGACTACTGGTTCTTTGGTAAGTTGTAAGGATCACTGTCGAGTCCAACTGCCTTTAATTTAAGGAGATAATCGTTTGTTTTACTCCCGGTTTTGCAGTTTCCTACAGCTACTAAAGGCAGCCATGTGGCAGCATGTTTTGCCACTCAGTCCCGACTGAGGGGGCGTATTCCGGCGGGAAAGTGACGTCAATGCATACCCTCTATGGATAGATGAGGTCATCCCAACACTACACGTCAGAATTTAATTATAACACGGACCTAAAGCTGGATCATTTCAAAGGGTCCTTGCTACAAGCAGAAGTTGGGTCACTGAGGAGAACCTCAGTTTTATAGGGCAGTGTATACATTATACTGACACCGCTTATAACGGCTCAGTGAAAATCCCATTCCATTCTGGATGTTTGCCTGTCTTCACAGATGTAACCGTTTCCATTCTTTCTTCCAGAGAGACCAGGAATTTCACTTCTTTGCTTTATTGACCGCTTTATTGAGTAAAGGTACATTTTGTACATTGTGGGACATATTCATTTTGGTGGCTCTTTTAGATCATTTTTCTATTTAGATAAAGCTAGCTGTAAAGACCTGCACTATTTAATCTTTTAAATATTAATTTTGAAATGTCTACGTATAGTCAGAGAGCAAACGTATAGGGAATTCTTCTCTTGGCCCACTGCACTGGAAAACAACCTGAATTCAGTCATACAGCTCAGGTTCATTTACATCCAGTAGAGAGCAGCATACACTAGTCTAGTACCAGAACCAAACTTCACTTTTTCTCAGGGCAAAAAGAAAGGGAAGATTCCATGTGGGAATTCAGGGACATGCAGGGAGGACGTGTTTAGGGGTTAGAAAAATATGCTGGAAATGAGCACGAAACCTATGAACTGTCTTTATTTATGGTGCCTCTTACTCTTAAACTGGAGACTGAGTGTCTGAGAGGTCAGGTACTGTTTACAGTGTACCTGCACAGAGACTCTGTGTCTATACCTTATAATTTCAAAAACCATTATTGTCTACTCCCTAGTCAAGAGCCATGTTATAATATCATTACAGAGTGCACATTAGGAGCAAATATGATGCACTGTAGTTAGAATCAAGCATGGTTATGTCAATAGAATGAAGCGGATTGGTGAGCGTGAATGGGGGTGGTGGTGGACTCGAGGTATTCCCTTGTTTCATCTATGACTCATCCATCTTAATAATAAATAATAATACATTTATTTTATATAGCGCTTTTCATGAACTCAAAGACGCTTGCTACACTTCTTCTGCCAACAGAAGAAAAAAGAATGTGAAGAGGAACTGTAACGTGACCTTTAGCAAGTGGACCCGTGCCGAGATCGGGGAGTCCCTGCCCATCGAACGGTGATGCTTTTCACACCTCTGACCAAGGGGTCCCCCTGCAGGAACCATTCCAATCATTCAAACGTTTTGAAACCGGCTATTATTGACCATTTTAATTTTGGGGAAGTACTCACGTTTCTGTTGCAGCCGAAGGGTTTTTAATTAATCAAGGGACCGGTCAATCTGACAAATTTCTCTCATTCCAGTCCCAACCTCTCTCATCTCTCTGTTGGTTCTCACTGTTTACAACTGAGTCTACCATAATGCTCCTCCGTTTCAACATGCAGACTTCCTTTTGCTTTTCCCCATTCTTCCAGTTCTAGGTCATATTATTTTGTTTGGAATTTCTTCGCCTGAATCTTAGTGTTGAAATGAACGGACTATCAGCCCAAAAGCTAGGTTGTCTTTAACTACTGTATTTGTCTACCATGGCATCATATGTAAATGCTTGGCAAATGTCCTTCCTTTACTATGGCACTGAATAACCATATAGGCTGTTAATAATTTTAATCAATGACTTATGTTATTTTTATTTACCATTAAGAAAATATTCATGCAGAAACCATAGACAAAAACTCTAAATTTTGATCACAAATATTGTTCTTTATTGTCCTCTTGTTTCAAATATAATGCTACTACAATTAAGGGAATCACTGGAATCTATGTTTTTGTGCCATTCAAACTTTGTTCCACTCACTCTCTTATTATAGATAAATATGGTCATCCCAACATTACACTTCAGAATTTAATTATGACACACAGACCTAAAACTGAAGCACTCTGAAGGGTCTCGCTAAAAGTTTAAGTCTGATCTCTGGGGAGAACTCCAGTTTCTATAGAACAGTGTATACATTTTAGCAGATCCACACAGCTAATAACAGCTCACTGAAAATTTTCTTCCAGTACTACAGATTTGCTTGTCTTCATCAAAGCAGCAGTCTTCATCCTTTCTTCCAGAGAGAACAGGAATTTTACCGCTTTGCTTTATTGAGTGACGAGACATTTTGTGAACTGTGAAATACATTAATTTTGGTAGTTGTTTCAGTTGTGTGCAGTTCAGAATTTCTTTTAAAAAGCTGATTGATTTCAAAGAACTCAGAAAGCAAAATGTTACATGTTTTCACTAATGGCCACCAGTATGGATTATGCATAGATGTCCCGGTTCTGTTAAAGAGACAAACATCCTGTCTTAATGCTTACAATAAACCCTTGTTTTGAGGAGTAAAATTCAAAACAATGCTCTGATTCTTGAACAGAAAGGCATTGTCACAACAAATTTGATCCGGGCTGCAAAAATGATCCAGGTAACGTAATGACATTCTAAAACCATTGTGAAACCAAAGTTTCGTTACATCGTCCGTGGTTATGCCGACGTTGCCAGCCTTGCTACATTCTGTGGTGACAAAGATTCTAAGACAACTCAGCAATCTTTGTCACTGCGGAATGTAGCAAGCCTGGCAGCGTTGGCATAGCAACGGAAGCTGTAACGAAACTTCAAGTATGACACAATGGCTATAACAGCTGTTTTAGACGGTCATTACGTCACCCGGATCATTTTTGCAGCCCGGATCAAATTTATAGTGACAACACCACAAAGTGTAAAGAAGTAATCAATGAGTCAAAGGTTTAGTTCAACTATGTTACATTTATATGACTATTCTGTAAAAATGAAGAGAAATTCAAACAAACCTTGATATCAGCATTTCCCTCTGCAGACTTAAATGCATTTTCTGTGCTTCCAAATTTCACAGACCCTTTTCATTGAGATGAGGCTTGCTGTGTAAAGTCCTGTGCTATTTCTTCATTTAAATTTAACATGGATTATGAATGTTATAGTTATAGTCAGAGCACAACAAACATGTTTACATATATAGAGTAAACGTAGGGTGAATTCTTCTCTTGGCTCACTGCACTGTAAAACAGCCTGAATTCATTCATTCAGCCACACAGCTCAGGTTCATTTGCATCCAGTAGAGAGCAGCATACACCAGTTTAGTACCAGAACCAAACTTCACTTTTTCTCAGGGCAGAAAGATTCCATGTGGAAATTCAGGGACATTCCAGGAGGACGTGTTTTGGGGTTAGAACAGAAATGTATGCTGGAAATGAGCATGAAACGCAGTGATCTGGTTTTATTTATAGTGCCTTTTTCTCTGGAACTGGAGGCCGAGTGTCTGTGAGCTCCGGTAGTGTTTACAGTGTGGCTGCACAGAGACTCGTGGTCTGTGAGGCTGCAGGGAGAGGTCATACTTGGGGCAGTGAGCAGTGCCGGCTGCTGCAGGTGTGAAGCCCCACACACAGGGAAGGAAGCCCAGAGGGAGCAGGTTTAGAGACTCTCGGGAGATGCCAGTAAGCGCTCCTGTGCCAGACCGCACTTCAGCGCTGACTGGAAGTGCTCCCCCCTCCCTGGCATAAAGGCGGGATTGTTTCAGTGAGCACAGCAGTGAACTGAGCAGGTGTGTGTGTGTGCGTGTGTGTGTGTGTACTGTGTGTGTGTGTGGTGTGTGTGTGTGTGCAGCTAATGTATTTGTTAATGGTTTACTAATTTAAAGTGTATCCTATATTTTGCTAATATACAAATAATCATGAAACTAATACATTAATTAATGTATTTGTCAACAGTTAACTAAATTTCATGCTTAATAATTAATGTATTTGTGCATAATTAATTCATGTTAACAGCTGCAATGGTTTATTCTGATTCATGTGACCTTATTATAAAGTGTTACTGTTTTATTATTACACTAGTAGAAGAAGCGGGATGAAATAACGTGATTAGCAGGATGGAAGAAGCTACTAATAATGTTTTGGGGTTCTGATCACAACGATGTCTTGCCTCACAGGCCAATAATATTTAGAAATCCTGGGAGTAATTTGTTTCAATTTGTTAATGTTGAGCAAGCTAGTAACAGCGTGACATCTCGTTTTTGACTTTTCTTTCAAATCAAGCACTTTCTCTTTGAATCTCGCAAAGCTACCAATCGATCTGTAAATATTATGATCAATAAACAACACAAATGCAAGACACCAAAAACAAATTGGTTCAAAGAAACAGGAGTAGCCTTATTATTTTGTTGTGGTTCAAGTCTGGGTCATCGCCTGTTGTGATCTTAAAAAAATACCCTGGCATATCTGTGTTTATAGAACGCTGTGTATTCCCCCCTGAAGTTTGGCTCTTGTTTTTCTACATAAAAAGCACAAAATCCTGTGTAAACGCTGCCACTGTATATACAAGTGGCTCTGAGCGCAGTTCAGTGTTTGACATTATTGGAATTACTGGGGTTTGAAAAGGACATTCCTCACGCAGCCACACAGCCCACTGCTCCTCTACAGGTGTCTACCCCTCCCACCGCCCGGAGAGGCCAGTAAAGGGCCTCATTCCTAACCCTGCACCCTCCCCCAGCCGATGCCAAAGGAAACCCGCCCACCTCCCTGAGCAGCTATCAGCCACAGCCAGGCCACCACGGGCCCATGGATTGGCTGCTTACTTATGACAGACAGCAGAGCCCACCCTCCTGCAGCAGGCATACGGCACAACCTGAGCCAATCGCGTGACTCATGGATGCCTGGCAGCAGCAGGTCCTTGGACTGTATAATCAGTGAAACATTTGTTTTTCTGTAGAACAGTAGCAACGGCAGCATCATAGCAGAATCAAGAAGACTGACTTAACAAAGCTAACAAGCCACTCTTTCTTCAACAGCTTTAGAACTGCTTTTAAAAAGACAGATCCCTCTTTTTTAATGAAACTAAAAACCAAGCTTATTTCCCTCCAGAATCATTTTCAGACCAACTACGCCCAAATCTGTGACGGCCCATTGAAGTCTAGGCCCATCTGTCGTCACATGCGAATATGGATTTGAGCAGAAGTTGTCTCCCAGACTGTGCGACAAAGCTCTTTCTGTACAGCTGAGGTCAGAGTTTTTAAGCATTTACCTCAGTTTATGAGTGGAACTTATTCCCTGATGACGTTTGAAGGGTCCTGGAGTTTTCCTGACTGAACACAATGAAAAATCTCACATTTATAAGCAGCATTAGCTCAGACTGAAGGTTCGACCCTTTCCAGTAATATCAGAATCATATAATATAAATGACACCAGTGAATGCCAAAAATTACAGCTGTTAACATTCACATTACTCATTCAGACCTTTAACTGGTGGGGTGGATTTGTTCATAAATGCCAAAGTCACACAAAGTCCATGGCACTTTGTCATAGAATACTCTAAGTCTAGGGGAAATTTACAATTTTGCCCAGTTTCACTCTCTGTTCCTCTGTCTCTCTCATACACATTTTCGTATGTGTGTGTGCTTGTGTGTCGGCAAGTGTGTGTGTGTGCTTGTGTGTCGGCAGGTGTGTGTGTGTGCACATTTGTGCCTGTGTTGTGTTGTGTGTGTCCCAGTGGACATGTCTGAGGTGAAAAGTTGGTGAAACGCCACTTAGGCATTCAGGTGAAAACCTGACTACATTTGGTTAAGTGAAAATGTTCTAGCTGCTATGACATAGCTAGGGTATAGCTGAATAAAGCAGAGGCTGTATTGGAGTTAACCTAGTACATCTAGGTTAAATGTCTCTGCATGTGGGTGTGTGTCTGTAAGTGTGTGTGTCTGTCTGTATATGTGTGTGTGTGTGTGTGTGTTGTAAGTGTATGTGCATGTGCGTGTGTGTATGTACATGTGTGTATGTGTGTGTATTTGTGTGTGAGTGCATGTGTGTGTGTCATATGTGTATGTCCACATATGGGCGTGTGTGTGTGTGCAAGTGTGTGTGTGTCGTAGGTGTATGTGCATGTGTGTGTATGTGTTTCTGTGTTTCTGTGTGTGTCGCCTGTGTATGTCCGCATATGTGCGTGTGTGCAAGTGTGTGTGTATGTGTGTTGTGTGTGTGTGCATGTGTGTGTGTGTTTGGCTATGCTATTTGGCTGAGACAGTGTTTTGGCATTGTTGTGCTGTTTGCTTTGCCCTCTGCTGTGATGATGGAATAATAACTCAATGAGAGGGAATGAGTGAGAACATGATGCGTCCTAGGCCAGCCGTTGCCCTGGCGTTTTCTTGGCTGGCGGGGGTGATGCCCGAGGCTGAATCTGACCCCATTTCTCCCACTGCCGCTCGGAACACCTGGCAGCCCAGCCCCCAGAGCAACACAACCCCTCACCCCCACCCCACCGCCACCCCAAAACCGCAAGTTCCATTACCTCTCATTCAAAACCCTTTCTTATGCCACATCATGCACCTTGAGTGCCAGGCAACACGCGATCCGGGAACTTGGAGAGCGAGCATGAGCGGGAAAACCTTGGTACCTCGTTAAAAAAAGGAAACATAAAATTAATTATTATGAATACATTCTGGGACAGTGTGTCTCACAGGGAGTTTGAGCTCTGGCAAATAGCCCTTAAGTTAGTGACACTGGCTACACAATGACTAGTGGTAAGACTCTGGGCCTGATTTACTAAGACTTAAAGCATGTGCAAAACTTTTTAGCACAGGCAAAACCAATAACATGGCCAATGATTGATCATGGTATTTCCTTTGTACCAATCATTGGTTGTGTTATTAGTTTGGCGGGTGCTAAAGGTCTTAGTAAATCTCTGTGTATGTGGTTCCAGCTTATGTCCAGCTTTCCAGCATTAATGTAAAGTGGTGAGTGACATACAAGGATCCACCCTATTTCCTGCACCTTTCTGTTGTCAGAAGGAACTGTTCTGACTCCCCTTACACCAGCACTATGCTGTGAGTGAAATGTGTATAACTGAAGGGCAGAAGGAAACAAATGAAACTGTGAATGAGAGATTGTGAGCGTAACCAATAATGAGGTGCTATTATTCAGCTGCCTGCAGAGGGCGTCCTTACACCATCCATTGATGATTCTGACTGATGAGTACAAAGAGAAACATTTTACCTTTTTTTATATGCTTTTCTCACATGGGAATCTGCAGTGTTATTCAATTCTGTTTCAGTTTCACATCCGTTCTGATTAAATTCCAGTCATGTTAACCAAACTGCGTCGTGCAAAGTACAAATATCAGATTCGCAGACAATCAGGATTTCATCAGGATTCTGTCTTGTGATTTGTATCCACTGAAAAACAGGATGTATAAAAAACCTGACTCTACCTTTAAACTACCAAATGCATGTTAATTTTGATTTGACTAGTATACTAGTATGTCATAATATAGCATAGTGCATTCCTCTAAATTAAGGACAATCTTTTTTTTTTTTGTTTTACTACAACTACTACAACCTTTCAAAATTCACAAGAACAAAATGCCTCACAAACAAATCTGGGGATGTGGTATCCGATATAGAAGTCTTCTGCGTGTTGACTGGTACCGTAACATGTTTACGTACATATTACAATTTATCAGTAAAAAGCACAAATTACAGTGGGCAGACTTAGTTTTCCATCACATTTGTTTTGTTGTTAATTTACACCAATCCACACTCAGAACTACATTCTGGTCTGCCTTGTACGGTGTACTCCCAACTTGAGCAGGAACCTGATGCATCAGCTTTGGATTCCCTTCTGTTGTAAATGACAGGGTCGGCGTAAAGTGATTTTATGTTGAGAAAATCCCTGAGGTGAGCCGCCCCCTCCTCCTCTTTGGGCAGCTGAGAACCACTACTTAACCTCCTGTAAAAGCCACGTAAATGTTAAACCGGGCCAGGTTCTTAATCCTCTGGCTTTTAAACTTCAGGTTAAAGGCAATGGCATTTCTGGGGTCAGATTATATCAACAGTCAGTATATGCACTGACATTTCACAGGGGTTTTAGAAAAAAGGAACTAAAAAAACACAGTATTGAAAAAACGGAATTTTATTGGTTTCAGAAAGTATTTAAGTCATGTACGCCGCTTTGCTGGTTCACAATGGTTTCCTTATGGGGAGCTTAACGAGGGATTTTGGTGGTAAAGAATAAAGGCTATGAAATGTACAGTCTTTACTGCACTGATAGGGCACTTTTTGGGGATTTATCACTGGATTGAAAGGTAATGTTCAGCCATTTGGGGCTTTCAGCAGTGGTCTCCTGAAAAAGAACAACTCCAGATTATTTGTACATGACTGCCTGTATGTTGTTTCAAGAGTTTCAAACAATCTGCAAACTCTCTGATGCCGGGTGAAAACTAACCCAGCTGCCCTGAGAGGGAGCGGTAAAGATGTATATCTGGAGGAGGTTACTCTTGAGAACACTTGCTCATTGTACAATAATGCCCTGGCTACGGCAATTTTGGTGGTTGCCACTAGGCGTCGCTCTTTGCAGAAAGTCCACCGACTGCTGACTGATTGCCTGTCCTAACCGTCAGTGTAGACACACCACTGCATTTCAGACAGGAGTTCAGTGAGACAATTTCAAACAGGGTACAATGTTGTTCTGTAGAACTAAATAGGCACATTAGAGTACATACTGTACTTGAGCAGTATTTTCTTTTCTTTTTTTTAATAAGACTCCAGTGCAACACAGAATGCCTTTTTTCCGCTTAATTAAAGAAGCACTACTATTGGTCTCAATGTTCTCTTCTCTTTGGTGAGTGAAGCCAGAAGAGGGGGTTGCTGCAGCCATTACTGTTCCCCCGCAACATCCTACAAGGGCTGGGCTTATGAAAAGAACAATGGGGGTGGAGAGACCCCCAGGACACAAACAGGATCAGAGCTGGTTCCTTATGCGCAGCCTGTCTGTCTGCCAGTTCTGCCTGGTTCCCAGAACAGTGGCCCAACACAGTCTTACGCTGTAATTACATTAATAGACCTTCCCATAAGGCCGTGCATCCCTCTCAAGATTCCACAGGAATGCGGCAAACGGCCCACGAGCTTCTGCCGCCGTGGGTGCGCTGACATTTCTGCACGTTTATTTGTTCAGTTATTATAAACAGCCGTGTGCCTACGCTACTGTGTCCACGGCTGGTCCTGCAAATCATACATGTAATGATCATAGGATGTTGCAGGGGAACTGTAAATGCTGCAACCCCCTCTTTTGGCTTCTCTGCTCCGACGAACATCCTAAGTCATTCACTCAGTCTGAATCCAATTGAACTTGCGTTTCTTTATGCTGAAGGAAAAACTTTGCACAACTAGCCCTAGAAAAAATCAGGAGCTGAAGATGGCTGCAGCACAGGCCTGGCAGAGCATCACCAGAGAAGATGTTAACCAATACCTAGTTATATCGATGGGTCACAGACGTCAAGCAGTCATTGCATGCAAAGTATATGCAACAAAGTACTGAACATGACTACTTTAATTTACTTAACATTAAAATGTCCCAAACATCATGGTGCCCTGAAATGAAGGGGCTCTGTATTAAAAGTGCTGTCATTTTTGAATGGTGAAACCAAGGTGTATAAATACCCTTAATTAAAAGCTGAGAATGTGCACTTTAATCACATGTGTATGGTTTGATTACAAATCTAAAATTGTGGAGCACACAGCCAATATTTATAACTTTTGTGTTTGTTTTGTTAATGTGCATGCTGAATCTTAATGCTCTAAAGTGCAGTTGGTTAATTTTTCTCTCACTCTGAAATTGATGTCCTGTAAAGAATTTCCATGTCAACTCACAGGCAAAGACAGCCTGGCAAAGCGGTGAAGAACATGCATTGCAGCAAAGTAACACCGTATTTACTGTACGTACAAATTGGGGAAACCCATGCTTGTCAGTTCATATCTAATTCTTTCAAGGCTCAATTTTGCTCTTATTTATTGCCCTCATCGAAATTACTTTGTTTTACAGCAATATGGGACAATATTTTGTGTTATATAATGAATATTGGCAAGAATAGGGGGTTTTGTTATAGTTCCGTATTGCTTTTTCTTGTAGCTATATGGAACAAGAGCTTATGTAATATAATGAATTTTGGCACAGAGGGTGTTGTTATGTTTCCATATCGCGTTTAGAAAATGGATCCAACCACAGACATCCTTATAGGCTCAGAAAATTACAAAACAAAGTGGTTGAAGTAAAGTATAAGGTATGTTCTCCTACAATCAAAAGTTCTCTGAACTTTGCTAGTATTCATGCAGAATCTTTATTTTGACATTTTGAATCTTTCACAAAATTACTCAATGATACATTTTACAGTACGACAACAAGGAAAATAAAAAACTCTTTGACTTGCAGTTTTTAAAAACTGAGTGGCATCATACAATCAAAGGCAAATAATTAGAATATTATTTCTTGCAGAGAATTACTACTACTACTTTATCATCATCATCATCATCATCATCACTGAAATAAAACAATTTTAACTTTACATGACCATAATTATATATATTTTTTGGAATTTAAATAAGAATTCTAACACTCTATGTGCTTATGGAAAAATAAAGAATTTATCTTTCTGATGTGTGTTGACCTTTCAACCTTCGTACAAGGTGCTGGTTTTTGTCCCCTGAAAAAAAAATGGCTTGCATTCCTACGAGAGCCCAAACATTGTCTGCTGCACGTCGGCCTCCCACAGTGCTCTCTGCCACCGCTGCCTGGCCCAGAGCTCGGCCAGGGGCCACGTTCCCAACAATGCTTTTAGGGCGCTCCGAGTCACCGAAGTACAGAGGCCCCTCGCCTGACAGGCACTTCAGCTGTCCACTTGGACACCGAGGGCTAACCTCCTGAATTCATTGCTGTGTGCTCGCCGGGGCCTGGCTCTTATTGAACAGGGTTTTTCTCGGCACTTCGCTAAACAGATACCTCGGGGTTACTGCGGTGAGCACAAGAACTTTTGTCCGGCTGTGTGCACAAGTCAAGTTTGATGAGGAGGATTTATGAGCACAGCCCGCTTGACTTTTGACCTGAGTTTCATCCCGGAGAGAGACAGACAATGTACACTCCCCCCGTCTCTGACCAGCACGTTTGCTCATGCTTTTGCTGCATTGTGGGTAATTATCTGCTGTTAACAAGGCACACATCTCCAGTGGAATGCAGGAGGATGAGAAACACATTGGCCCAGAGACACTGCTGTAGGGCTGCTAAAAACAGGTCTTGCTGATATTCCTCCTAAAACTGAAAAACAGGAAAGAAGATTCATCTCGTAAAGCCTGAAATATTATTCAATCCCCCGTCCCAAACAATATTAAGACAGAAGACTTAGTAGCATAAAATGACAGAGTGTTTTCTCCAGTACAATTTACCCTCAGTTATGTAATTTGCTGAATTATATGTTCCAGGAGACATACAGCTCCTTATCATTATTTTGTGTTCATTTATGAACTGAAAGAATATTGATGTGTTTCCACAGGACTGTGGACAAAGAGTGCAATGAAGCAAACCGTGAGATAACATTTGCAGCAGGATTTCTCAAGGGAAATATTTTGTGCTTCAAACATTTCAAAGTCTGACTCACCCACACACCCTGCCCCTGATTTTTGAGCGGCCCTCGATAGTAAATCACAGAGCAGGGGCATTGAAAAATACAGGCCGGGGTTCACCATTATGTCAGCTCTCTGCAGATTTCAGTGCTTTCGCAACTGATACCGTTGAATTTGTTTTTGTTTCTCTAGTATTGAAATCAGAAAGCCGGATCCTTTTGGGAAAACAGGAGTCTGGGATCGCTCCCTTCCGGCTCGCTGCTTATCTCTTCCTGGGATCCTGTGGGATATTGCTGCCATTTTGGGGGCTTTGGACTTGAATGAGACGGCGGCCCGCTTAATGCTCTTCCTGTGACACACTATCCAAGCCCCGGGTTCGACAGGAAGGGCTACGCGTTCTCACCAGAGCGAAGCGATGGCAGTTGGAGGGGCAGTGCACAAGGGCTTTTACCGGCGGGGCCCCCCTTCTATGAACTTCTGATTTGTTCCCAAAACCATTACCCTGACACTCTGTTTACAATCAGAGACAGACTGTGTTTACTTAGGGATTTATGTTACTCCGTCAGCCAAATAACATAAACACAAACATTCTTCATGCATTCTTCAGTCTGATGTCATAAATGAGCAACAGCAGCCCCTCACTTAACCAAGGAAGTTCAGAAACCGTTTCCCGTTATGTTCAGCGTTCCACTGCTTCTCCTCACCTATCCCAAATACTCCTTGAACTGTCTCCAGTTAGTACGTTTCATATTGGGGGTGGGATGAACAACCGTAAAAGATCGCTGGTCATTTGTTTGCATCAAACAACCTTTGTGAGAATTAGAACAGACAAGTACGGCCTGAAACTTAATGTGGATTTTTGGCTGTTCGAAAGTTAATAGTAGCGGCTGGAGATATTCTTATTGAGAGCTGGACGGGGGGGGAGGGGGGGTTAGTTTCCAGCAAAGCCATGTCTTTTGAGGAAACCGAGAAAGCGCAGGCCGCTGCCAGGCCAGGTCTATGGGCTGGAAAACGTGACAGCCAGATAAATGTGCAGGTCTTTAGTGCAAGGCACAGCAGAGCCCCGGGCCGGGCTGGTCAGATGCAATGGGCCGACGCACAGAAGACACATTCCAGGTGTTCGGGGGGAGAGGAGACGGGTCAAGCGGCAGCCCGGGGAGAGGAGAAAGCCACAGGAGGCCATCGCTGCTCGAGGGAGAGGGGGAAAGGAACGGACCTGGCACACGACATGGTGTCGAAGCACAGCACACAGGTGCAAAACCTGAATCTTTCTTCTCAAAATCTTTAATGAATTGTATGGTTTGAACTAAAAATAAAACATATTATATAGTGTAAGTGACAGAAAATTAAGTTCAGAATTAAATTCAGTATTATGTCTATGTTAAAAACAAAACATCAAACATGAATATAAATAGCACTGGTCCCTATCTCTCAGGTGTTCAGAAGTCGCATTTTCTTTGGTTGATCTACATGCTCACATTTTATGGGTGTTCCAACCATCCTAATGTGAGAAATTATGGGGAACAGCATTTGAGTACGTAATGATATTATATTAAACATTTGGTTATTTACAGTCTGAGAAACACTAAGTGGAGTGGCTAGTCAAAAATCAAGATTAACAGAAAAGGCATTCCATTAAAGTCTGTAATATCAAGTGAGTGCCTCCTCAACACACTTATGAAGACTTACGTTCAACTTGGGTGAAATGGCATTGTATTTCTTGGAAATAAATCCACAAAGATGCTGTAATAATTCCTTATTACATCCCACTGCTGCCATACACGATGGACACAAAGGGCTATTCTCCTACTCATTTCTTTACTACTTGCTCCCCTCACAGCGACTTTAATATCTGTGTTGAATAACTGTGTTGAATAATTCAGGGAAATTGAATATACAGGGATCAGTACAGTGACATTCTGCCTGAAACACCTGAATCATGTGACCTGGGTTCTCCTGTAGTGAGAAGCTAGTCCTACTTCCCTCTCATTTTTCCACCGCCGTTCCTCATGTCGTTGTTTCCCACTGACACTCTGCCCCCGTGCCGCTGTTCTCAAACCCCACACCAGCTCCCAGTCGCAGCCAAACAGCCCCTAATTACATGCTTCTTTTCTCCGAAAGGAATTTGCATGAAGCCATGTTTAAGCCCTTGAAAAACAAATCAAAATCAGCGTGTTGTCTTTTCTGAGAATAGAAAGAGGAAAGAAAAGAAACAAAAGCAGGAAGCTGAGTGATGTCCGGAGGCATGAGCAGCAGAGCCCGGCTGGAGGCCTCTTCACTTTGGAAAAATGGCCCTTACGAAGGAGGTTAAAATATCAATACTCGAATCCTCTCACTGAGTCTGATGCTTATTATGAAAGTGCACAGTTAACTGTATTCACTTAAGTTAAACTGTATGTTAAAACAAATAATTACAGTTAATGTTGTTAATATACCTTGAAATTGGGCATGGGGAAGGAGGAGTGCATGGAAATTGAATTTTTAATTCCTTTAATTCCTTGCGTTTTATTCACCAGCAGGTGACTCAAAGCCCTTTAAGGTGAAGAGAGGGAAACTCGTCACAACCGCCTCCGATGGGCAGCACCCACCACAGCAGACATTTTGTGTCAGACATTCACCACACATCACCTGAGGGGGAGAGGGAATAGGGAATTTCTTTTAGAAGGACGATCAGGTGCCAGGTTAGGAATTTGACCAGGACACCGTGGAACCCCCTACTCCTTGCAATGAGTGTCATGAGATCTTTAATGGCCACAGTGAGTCAGGACTTCAAGTTAACATCTCATCCAAAAGTGTCTCCTAAACAACAGTGTCCCCATCACTGCACTGGGGCATTGGGCATTATATGACCCAAGGGAAAATCACCCCCTACTGGCCCAGAATCCAAGTACTAAACAAGCCCACACTTGCGCAGCTTCAACCATTCAGCAGGAGCAGGGCACATGGAGGTATGGCTGCTGGCTGCCTGCATTTATCAGATAGGCCAAATACGTCTGTAGACATAAGAAAATGATGTGAATTTATGTAAAGGGAAAGAACGCTATCTCACAATCACCAATAAATTACTCCTGATGTAATTACTGGCATGTCAGTGACACTTGCCCTCAAGACCTCCTGCCCCTTGACCTCCGCTGTAATTCTTTATTATGTGACTAGAAGTCAGGTTCCATGTAGGATTTATCTCCATGTAAGATTTTATTCCTTGGAAGATTTAGCTAAGGTGTGAGTGTGTCCCAGATCGCTCGTATTGAGCTTCTGAATGCGGTGCGGAAATTTGTTGCAGGACCACTTCTTAAAGAGTAAAGAGATGCCCGTAGAACACTATTCATATCCAGTATACACTGGGTCAGGTGTGCTGGTACTTTTCCTTCCACTGGTGTGAGGAAGACGCACAAGCACCACTCCATGCTTACAGGCATAGATCATACAGGCATGGTTCTTCCATAAATGTGCATTGATGTTCTATGGTGCTTGGTATAATCAAACATGTCGGCCATTTTTATTCCATTTTGCCATTTCTCCAAAATGAGTCCAGGGCTCTGGATCCAAAAGGAAGTCCTGATGGTTTATGATCCACAACACTAAAAAAAGGCACGGAAAGCTAGGCGAACACAGGCAGCTCACTGAAGTGTTATGATAAAATCGGCCAGGAAGCAGAACTCCAGAAAACCTTGAACTAATGCTTTTGTTAGCTCTGGAATTTGAACAGCAGAAATCATAAAATGTCTTGGTTGCCCTAAAATTCAATGACTGATAACAACATATGAAATTACCATTAATTTAGCAGTGCATTCACAGGGGTGGTAGGTCATAGCTTGTACAAAACATAGTTTTAAAGAACGTCAACAGTGCAAACAGTGTGAAGTACTGCATTGAATTAAATAACTTAAGCCAATAGTGAAATTCTCAGAGATCATAAACTGAAAAAGTTGGCAAATGCTGATGTCAAACCCAGTCGGTCGGAACACCAAGTCTTTTCTTTTGGCAAGCACGGTGGCATGCTCGTTGTGTTCCAGGGTCATGTATTTTTAGGCGTCTTGATTCCGGTGAATTCTACAGAGCCTGGGGGCGCGGCAGCCCCAGCATAGGGAAAAATGAATGGAAAGACTTGTTGGTTGAAGACTCGCTCAGCAGTGTAAACAATAACAACTGATCTGGGGAGTGCGCTTCGAGACCCCACTCACTTCCTGCTTCCTTCTGAATGCGCATCGGGGAAGAGGCAGGGCCAATTCTGTTGAGGCACCTCCACACACAGCGACGACTGTTTTCGTATTAAACAGTCAGAACGCATTTAAAAAATAATCCTCCTACACCAATGGAACAGTTGAAAGGGGCTTGAACTTCAGACCTTGTGGCTTCGTGGTTGGGGAGCTAGACCACCAAAATCTTGCGAGTTCAGTTCCTGGGCGAAGCACTGTAGCTGCACCCTTGAGTGAGGTAATTAACCCTGAATGACTGCAGTAAATATCCAGCTGTAAAAACAGTGCGTATGTGAAGTTGTGTAACTCGCCACTGATAACAACACCACCTCTCCTTAGCACATACTGTATACAATAGCCATTCTCAGCTTTGCTTTGTTATATCTCATCATGTTTACCACTCAAACTCTATTTCTCGTAAAGGGAGAGACCTTTTGATTCAGACAACTCAAGATGCAAGTTGTTGTTGTATGTTCTTTCAAAATTAAAGAGCATTATATAATCTGCTCACTTGTCTTTATCTCTGTATTAATTTGCTCCTCACTGCCGGTCTGTTCATAGAAATGTTCTTTATCATGAGTGCTGATGTAAAATTACAGTGCAGTCAAATGTACACAGCCACAGTGGAACCCCCTTAAAGACTTTCATTCAGAACATTCTTAAAATATTTGACACATATTTTCCATGGTGCTTTCAATGAAAAATGTATAACCACCTGAGTACATTGCCATTATTTTTGTATAAGACTGTCTAGAAAAATATAATGTTCTCAAACTGTTTGAGGAATGTTCTCAATATTTAACTCACAATCAAATGTGAATCATTGGGACCAATGGGAATCTTCCTCGATGACCTGCAATAATACAAATGACTATATTTTTAGCTGAGGTGATATAGGCCCAGTCCCTTGAAATGTAGGTATTGCTATTGCTACACTACTGTTCTGTAATGTAGCACATATTCTGAAAATCTTTCAATGGCAGCCATTGAGAGGTTGTAAATGATATTTTCAGCACACCTAGTGAGCATGCATTACCGATGTAGACATAAGCTTGTACTCAATGTGCACATCTTTACCTTACAAACAGGTATGTGGAGAGCTGGACCTGCTGCTCATGCATCATACTCAAATAAAGCATAGAAAGCTGCCATTCCTAGACCAGTCTAACATCCAGGTTTTATGGGGTGAATGGGGTGAATGAATGTACACACAAGTCCACATGTGAACAGTCAAAGAACAGCACCGATGCATGGGGTGATTGATGAAAGAGAGGTGGAGTGGTCAACCCCCGCCCACCCAGCCCAGTTCCCACCATGCCCCGCTCACCTTCCACATGGAGCACACTAAACCTGCCAAGTCACTCAGGAGACTAGTGATAAGGGTAGTGCCATTTTGTTTTACCCGGCCCAACTTTTCTGCTAATCCCAAACAGAACATATATTCAGAATTCACAATAATCCACAAACATTTAACCCTACCATAGACTCTTCTTCAGCAGTCTTGACCAAGTGATCATAATTATGAATCAAAAAAACTATTTGCCTCTACTCCAAATCTAAACAACAAATTGTGTTAGGCCTGATAGAGTGAAATTTTAGCTCTAGATCATGCTGGTCTTCAAAATTCCTTACACTTTTCTTCTTTCTATTCACCTACAACACCATAAATATTATCAGCAGCTTTGCACTGCCCAAGCTGTTTCACCTATAATAATGATAATATCGGCAACGTTGAACACTTTAGCTGCAGGGCCATTGGGGTATTTGACAATAGGATTGAACAGTATCATCTGAGTCAGGTCTTCGGGCCAACATTTTATTTTTAATTTTGTATTTTGCTTTTTGGCTTTAAAAACTTCAGACATCTTGGTGCTGTACATATTTCATGCGGCTGCCACCCCTAGACATTGTTAACATCATTCAAGTGGTTTAAAATGATGGAAAAATATTCATGTAAACACAGTACATCACTTCTGTAGTCTCCTGACCAAGAATTTTGACAGGTATTACAGATTTATGGGTAAAGTAAAATCATCTTTGACATCACACATAGAGGAGGCAGCAGTACATAGAGGAGACAATGGTTTGTGATTCACAGTTCAAAATGAAGGCCTTAGAGGTACACTGACTGAAATGGGTGGAGAAGCTGTGATGCCAGGTACCCACTGCATTCGAGATAACCCAACAGGAGCAGACATGCCAAAACACCCCCCCCCCCCCACCACCTGCCATGCTCCTCACCCCCTCCCAAGACAAGCCATATCAGCGCATCTCAGAGATGAGAAAGGGGCCGCGTTCCATATCTGGAAATAAAAACACTGGTTTTGCGTATTTCAGATTCGTCTAAAAGGTTGTGTGACTCTTTTTTTTATCAGGCTCGGTTTCTTTGATCCAGAGAACAGCTACAGTCAGACAAGACGCAGAGAATTCAGGGGGATGCCATTGCGTGACTGCCTATCTCTTCTTTTCCTGGCTCCTCCCTGATTTTTGACTGCCAGATCCCTGCTTCCTGACAGGAGATAAAATACATTCCATGTTCCCGTGGCGTGCCGACAGTACCCTTAACGTTGAGCGGTGACGGCTGATATATTTACACACTTGTAATTACCTGACCTGTGACACATGAAAGTAATGAAAGGAGAGATTTATGTGGTTCCAATGTCTGGAGGCCACCATTTTGAAGCCTCTCTGCTTTATGCGGCCCAGAGCTCATGCCTGGGAAGGAAAGCCTAGTTCCTAGAAGAATATGATGTGAGGTTGAATGCAGAACAGGGCCAGCTGATAAAGTCTAATGGATATATCAATCCAGGAAATTCTCTTTAGGAATTTTAACATCTGAGTGTCCAACTTTCCGAATCTGATGAAATATTTCTACTTTTGATCCCTGTATAGCTTATTCTCTTTTTTAATTTTTGACTCATGCTCCAGTTGCGTTATCAGCTTGCCACTGTATGTTGCAAAATGTATAAATATTTTTCCCTCAATATATCATTTCCATTTGTTGAACAGTAATACCTTTTGAAAAGGTTAAAAATATTTTTGTTTCTTATAATGTTCCAGGACATCAAAGCTCCTGCTGCATAATGACTTCCTTCCTGATTTACAGATTCGCAGTAGCACAGCAATAGTTTATTGACAATAGGGATCATTTTGAGATATATTTTAAATTAATTGTCAACTGAACAAAAACTGTTCTTTTTCCTTTGGCCTCATAAAATCAGCATGCAGGCTTTGGTTTCCTGGAAAGTTCTGTATCCAACACCTCCCTCTCATTTTACCTTCAGTAAAAACCTTTATACATTAATAATATTGATCTTTGAATAATATTATAAACCAACACTTTGCCAGCTCAGTCCTGTGGTGCTCACTTCGTTTTTCCAGTCCCATTTTTACATGAGCTTTGCCTTTAATCGCTAATTCCAAAAAATGAAACTGAGCTTTTCTTGTTGCGATCAACTGATGAAACAGTCAAAGGACCTGAAGGGGAGGAAGCAGGAGAGACAGTCCCCGGGACGGGGGGAGGATTCTGAAAGGGGCTCTGTGTGACCATCCAGGCTCCAGACGGAGGTCAGCGTGGCAGCTCTTACTTCATAAAAACACAGAAAGTTAATTTGGTTATATTCTGGGACTGGCAGTATGAGAAAGCTCTGGCTGCTCCTGAACTTCAAACACTAAAAAGCACAAAGCGATTAAATGGACTGACCTGTCAGTTTTAATGAATGCAAAAATTTATAAGGTTGGCGCATCCCCTGCCATGACCCTTTGAAGAAGCCCCTCTTTTTTTACGTTATGCAATGCAGAGTACAGTGTGACATGGTAGAGCAGGTCAAGGGTCAGAAGTCCGGTTTGAAAACAAAACCATACAGCTCACTAATAACATGACTAAAAGCAGTCTGACAGCACCTTGCGGTGTAATTTCTCTTTTACATTCAGGAAATTTTTTAAAAGGGAAATATCCTTAGGAATGCAAAAAATAAAAAATAAAATTAAAAATTCAAACACTTGTTTTTCAACAAGAAACCATTCTTTTTAAGTTAATGTAGGTCATTTACCTGATGCCACAGCAGATGGGAGCAGATGTTGTGATGGCTATTTCAAAGATTGTCAAACATTAACCTGATATTAAGTTTTGAACCTGTGTCACAAAGCAATTTTTTTTTGCTTGTCCTCAGCATATATTGTCGTTTGAGTGCTGCTATGTGTTCAATGGCGGAAGAGAGAGAGGGGGCGGGAGCGAGATCTTTGATCCTCCAAACTAATGTCGGTTGCAGGGGAGTGGGTGTAACCCCTGCTGTGACTGTCTGACTACAGGTTATAAGCAGTGAGGCTTTCAATCTGTATACCCACCAGGCTTCGCCCCCAACCCCCCCCTTCCAGGCAGGGGGGACACTTTTAATATCCTTTCTCTGGGTGTCCCAGTAAGTTGCAACAGAGCTTGAAGGTATGGATGGCCATATGAGGGGGTCAAAGGTCAGCCTGAATTCACGGGATGAGGAAACGATATTGGGGAAAAATGTGTATTTAAACAAAAGTAGCTCAGACCCACAGTGATGTGGCGGTATGGGGCTCTACTGCCTGTCGTTCAGAAAAAGTGCAATATTGTGTGACTTTATTATTAGATATTTTTACATTTTTGGTGAGGAGGGAGTGAGGCATGTACCCATTCAAAAGAAAGAAAGGACTCTGAAAATGAAAATAAAAAAATATAAAAAGTATGAAAAACTCAAAGTATTGAAATATTTCAAGGGTCTTTTTCTGCGTACACACACTCACTCACACACGCAATCTCTCTCTCTCTCTCTCTCTCTCTCTCTCTCTCTCTCTCTCACACACACACACACACATACACATACACACACACACACAAACACACATCTTTTTACTCCGTTCTGTGTTTCCATGTTTTAATAGTTGTTTGTCATCCATCACAGAAAGCGAGCTTTGACCTTCTCAAATTCCAGCTGGTGATTAAATACCAGAAACAGCATTTCAGGGGAAGGCTAATAGACAGTTTCGGTACACACAGGGTAACCTTTAAAAGAGGTCAAGTTATTAACACTGGAAAAGGAGATGGCAATCTTCTGCTGCAGGACAGGACTTGCCAGGGTGCAGTGGTCTTAACGGTGGCTATTAGTTTTGCCGGCTCTCAGTGAGTAGGGTATTAAAGGTGATATTTGCTAATTCCTTCGACATTCAGCCAGTTTAATTAAGAATACCGTTGAGAGGGGAATCTCATTGGGGTGGAAAATGGGATTATAATTTTGTCAAAAAAGCCATTATTCACTAGGCAGGGGAATCCCATGCAACTTTCCCATAGCCACAAATGACTAAGTGCAGCATGTCTCTAAGCAAAAGGTTAAAAAAACATGCCTTATTGTTTGGGATACTGCATAACTAATATGCATAAGGTACATATAACTCCAATGAATATTCATAATAGGCTTTATAATTTTGAAGTATTTATATCCATGCATCCAGAAACATAAAAATGCAAACCATGACACTGTAAAAACAACCGTTGGCCTCAGTGATCCCTGAATGCCCACTGTTGAAAAAATTATAAAAACATTCTGGAATGTAATGATAATTGAAGATGTCTGTTCCTTTGATTTACGAGAAATGCTTCGCGTTATGAAAAATGTTTCATGACGATGCAGACAGAATGTCCGTGAGCATTTGGCCCATGTGACTAATATTGCTTTTTAAAATGTGAATGCAGACATTGTCTGGTCTGAGGGTAAAATATGTCTTCAGAAATAATGTTGGCCTTGTATTGGCTCCAGCCCGTTCTTTCCTCTATATGAACCTTTATCTCCTCTTCACATCAAGGAAGTCTGAGCTAGATTATTATTTTTGACCCCAGGGTCTGGTAGCAACCATAAAGAAAGCTTTTAACTCCACTACAAGCAACAACTACTTCAGCAGTATCAGCAGTATGTGTATAGTGGTAAACACTGAACTATCACCCACTGCACAGACACAAACCGTTTATTTCACTCTGTAACCAAACATGTGGTACAAAGTGTTCTCCTCGTGAAAAAACGGCAAATAAGGGCATTAATTCCAGGAAAATGTGGATGAACGAAAAAATAAATGAATGCATGAAGAGAAATAAACTGAGCGCTGGGTCTGTTTTTTTTAAAGGAAGCGTTAAGGTCATGTCGCCTCAGTTAAAATTCGTTTAGGGAATGCGGAATTATTTTTCCAAGCAGGTCCAAAGAATGAGCTTTACACAGACAGCATGGAGGGGGGGGACAAAAAAGGAAATATTATCCAGATTCAAAGTGGCTGTGTTCACCGTGGATGACACAGACACACACACTTTGTTCCTTTGCACGACATCTCCCCCAGACACACGCAGTCTGAATCCACAAGTACACTGTCAGCCCTTTGTCTTTTTTTTCTTGTTTCTGCCCCCCCCCCCCTCCCCAGCCTTCTTTTGCTTTCAACAAAATAACGTTCCTATTGTCTGGCCTCTTGTTGTGAATGAGGGGTGTAGCGTCTGAAATATTCCAAAAGTGGGTGCAGAGTTTCGGCTATCAGGGAGAAGGCATCAGAGGGGAGTGATTTCAAACGGGCTGGTTAATTCCTGAGTCTCCCTTTGATGGCTTGTCTCCTGATTGATTTAGCGGGATCACTGCCATGTATTCACACTCCAGCACTATTTACAAACCCCCCCCACCCCCACCTCCCCTCCCTTTCCTTGCTGTACCGCCACACCTTGCTGTTCTGATATCATACCTGTGACTTCAAAAGCAGGCCCATTCCTCCCTCTCTTGGTCTTGCGGGAGAGTTTTGCTCGCCCTATCAGCATGGTTCAAAAGGGCACAGAGCTCAGGTAGGGACAAGGTAGCCTCTCTGTGAGCATGTCAATCCTCCACCCCAACACAAGGGTTGCCATACTCACTCCGCTACCTGGAGTTCCCTGTTGTGCTTTCACAAGCCTCGTACTTTATACTGTGTCTCTCACAGGGTCAACCAATGCCACAGAATCTTAAAACAAAATGTCTCATAGCCTCTCAGAGAATCCTTCAAAGTTTCTCACTGAAATAAAGCTGCAGAATCTCACACCTGAAACTATAGGATCTCTCACAGTCTTTAGACAAATCAGATACTCCTGTATCTTTATATCCTCTTTGCTTCTTAACTACAGGAGGTTCAGGTTGGTAAAATGTTTCCAGGGCTATACTCCAGTCAGCATATCCATAGCCACAGAATTTTACATGGTGCAGAAGATGCGTCCAATTGAAATGTTTCAGCTTCAGTGGTAGGGAGCAGGATTTTCAGAGCTCAGTGTCGGGGGAGTCTAAGGAATCTATGGTTTGAGTTACAGCATGTCTCCTCGTGTCTCACACACAATCTAGAACCAGAATGGTCTCCATCAGCTTGTATCACACAGCAAAGCTCTATTCCTTTTCCACAGGCTCCGTAGACCTGTGGTTTTCTTAAACATTTTCCTATAGCACCCTACCAGTGTTAACTTCCAGCAGGGCTTTCCCAGAACACTGAATGGTAAGCTATCTGAAGTTCCAATCTATCAACAGCATCATGATATTTATTTTATTCGATTTTTTTTTTTTTTTTGGTATACATGTTGTTTCTCATGACCTATCTTGACGTGGCGTTGAACATTTGGCAGCGTTCTGGACGTGAACACCACCCACAGGCAGTTCTCAGTGAACGTGTACCACAGAAGATTAAAATCCACTGACCGTTCCCATCACTTCCCCCAGTAAACGGAGCTCATGTGGGGCTTGCATCACGTGATGTTGCACAAACCCTCTAGGCCTTTCCACAGCAGATAAACTGCATCAGTCAACCCCCTCACTCAGAAGCACACATTCGCCACATTCAGGGTGAAAAAGACAATGGAAGCAAATACAGTATCTCCATGGTCACTATACATGCGGTGAATTCCCTCTTCAGTAGCCTGCTTCATATTCACCATTTTTCTCATCAAATACAGCTGCAGTTTAAGACCCTCATATCTTTACGTGAAAGGGTCTGTGTCCGTGCTCTCATACCATAGATTTACTTCAACAGTTGCTCAGATTTCTGTTAAAAAAGACTTCCGAGAGGAATAATTTGGCTCAATGTAGCAAGTCAACTCCAGCAGAGACACTTCATATTAATAGTTCACATCAATCATAAATTCAAGCAACAAACTTGCTACATGTTAAAGATCCCCAATTATTCTAATTTTGGCAATTTTATACTACTTCATAAAATCTACCAAACATGTTGATAAGGTTTTTTCAAAGAAAATAAAATTACAAAACATTAAAAAACATCCTATAAGTCTCTCTCCCTTTGAGCTGAACAGGTTGTTATGGGTGGGTGTAGTACGTTTTTTCACACGCTCTGTCTCGATTGGGTATCGCTAATAATACAATGACGCTGCGCTCGAAGTTAAGATGAGCATGGGAGTGCTTATGCAAATAGTAGATCAAAGATGATTGGCTGCTTTGATTGAGATCCAGAATCTATGTCAGATCTGCCCCTAAATTGTTTGGTGATTTTTTTGTCTGGGAGCTAATGTGGCAAGATCATATTTTACACATTTCATATATTACTAGCTTAACTGGGACACGTTAGACATCGTAAGCGAACAACCACACAATAAAACTTGAAACAAATAAGTGAGGGCCTTCAAATGACAATAATGCAAATGCAGTCATGTGATTTTGAAGAACACCCCTGATTGCTACTGGATACTGTTATGACCTGGCAAACTGCACACCTACTTTACTACAGAGCTACAGTTTTTGTTTCACATCTCATTGCTTTCCACATTGAATCCCAATTCCCAGACATCCCTGCGCACTGTGCCATGCAAACCATCTTTTACAGGAGCAGGAAGGAAACTGCGTGAGTCAAAATGACTGTACGGCATATTCATTCATAATGGAAACACATTATAAAAGGCACAGAGGGGGCCTGCCATAACATTTACAGTAAATACAAAAATACCAATGCCAAAGCACTTCGGAAATATTTTCACGGGCTCATTTCAGAAGGAAAAAAAAATGAAACAGACTTGAGTCTGTGCGGCGTACAGTGCTGTCAGATGGTTCTCAAAGCCACACGCCACCTCAGCGTTCCCCTCTCCCCCACCCCTCACCCCAGCCGCGAAGCAAACGGGCACCGCACAATGTGCTCAATTCAGCCACACCTCGCCGTCTTCCTCAATGGGCTTCTGAGCAGAATCCTGTCTTTATTCGACTTCAAAAAGCTGCCTGACTGTCCAATCTCGGGTAGCATCTGTTTTTTTCTCAGGGTGGTCTTCTTTTGGAGTCTCCAGGAGGCCAGCGAGTCGCCACTTTGATGTGCGCCCTGAAAACAGCTCCCCTGAGCCCGAGTGTTAGTGCATGAGACATCCGATAGGTGAGTTCCCCAACAGGAAGGTTTTGTGCTTCTCACCCTTTTTTTCGGCACCTTTGCAGTACAGGAAAAACCTGGCCCACATTAGAAGCATTAAACCATCTTTACCCTCTAATTAAAAACAGCCATACCACTATATGTGTCTTGTTTGGACCACGAGCGTGCTGCAGGGAGTTTCTGTCCAAACTTATCCCACGCATTGTTTCTGAGAAAAATCCATTTAAAAATGTGTGCAAAATGTGAAGATACAGTATGTTCTTTGTGGAATATTGGGAGGGAGCTGTAGTACAACTGAAATTATTTTCAATGTTACAGAAGACAATTTCTAACCTGGTTATGTGCTAATTGCTTTTCTTCATGAAGTACTGGGGAATGATCTCGTACTTTGCAGTGTTTTTATTTTATTGGTGGTGCTCCATTTGCACATAAAAGTGTATCGCAAATGTGTATCACTTCCAGGTCACATATCCTTTTATTTATTTCACCATTTCCCTTACCACCATTATAATTGCAATAGACCTTAGTTAAAAAGATTATTTACAGTTTTTTTCCTATTATTTGAAACTAGCAAAGCATACTGCATATATTTCATGCCAGTGAAGCATATCGAAATGAAGTGAATTCAATTGCAAGTGAATTGAATTGAACTGAGTTTAATTGTAAGTGATTTGAATTGAATTGAAGTGAACTGAACTTTGAGGGGTAATTGGCCTTTCATGCCTTGCTGCCACTGAAGAGAATGTTAAATTTCTTATCCTGAGACACGTCATAGTTTTTCTCATCATTTGTCTCCCTAATTGAAGGTGCTTAATCACAACTGTGGACATAGTGAGACACTGCAACGTTGCCACGGTGACTGCACTAGAAGGTCACACATAGGCAGTTCACAGCTGACTGACTGACCAGAGGATGCTGTTCTGGGTGATGCATTCTGACAAAACATTACCTTCTGGAACCTTCCACTCCACATGCTGCTACAGTGACCTGAGTCGCACTTAGCAGCAAAAGATGAAGGTGATGGTCAGAACGCAAGATCACCTGGCACATTTCCTGGGCCCTGGGCGTGTTCATCCTCTTTTACCAGTTCTGCTCGCACAACCCATCTCCATGTGCTCAAACCCTGACCTCCCTTGTGTCTGCACTCTCACTGTGGGTTCTAATGCCAGTTCCAATGTTTGGGGTCCTCTTAAAAATAGCTTATGAACAGCTAGGTTTTCGGGTTCTTTCCAGCTCTGAGTGCCCATGTCTCCTGTTGAATATAAGTCTGTCTGTGCACAGCAACATGGCAGGACGTTTGCCATTCAAGGGTGAATGTCTGGAGGGAAAATATTTTTGATGTGTAAAAGAACTTTTAAACCACCAGCACTCCTTGAAAGCCTGTTCCTTAAAGGCTGGTTTGAATACACAGGACGTGACCAGACACACAGAAGAAACACTGACTGGAAAATTCTCTTGGGGTAAAAAGATAATTGGATCACTGGCTTTTCAGGGAGATACTATAAATGAAAAGGGAACAAAGAGACACTGTAATACAACAAACAGGCCTTTCAGTTTTTTTTCTTTGTAAAATACCATAAAAAATAAACAGTGACATAGATTCACTCATTTCCTGTGAATACACATGAGTAAACATATCCAAAATGTCCTCATTAAAAGCCTTTTAAAGCTGAGGTTTATAGGCAGGGTGATATTTTTAATAGGCTTTTAGCGTCATTATTTGGAGACATTCTTTGTGGACATGTGTGTTTATCTTTTCATTCAGTCCCTACGGCCCTGAGACATTGACAGGAAGAGGAGATGAGGGATTGGGACAGCGGCACGGGTGGACTTTGGGGCGGGGGGGAGTAGGCGAGACGTTGAGGGGGGAGCATGTAAAGGTGGACTTCACTCATTGCCCGGTGCGACATGTTAGTTCTGTTAGTTCCACCAATCAGGGGCATGCCCTGGGGCACAGAGTGCCACAAAAAAGCCCCCGTTAAAGGTAACCGCTTCCTCTCCGCCTTAAAACCTCCCATTTACATTAATCTCTGTTTATTTTTCCTCCACTCTTTAATTTGCTTAATGGACTTCAGCCGAAGCCCCCCCTCCCTCCCCCCCCCCCTCCTCCAACAAAGCCCCCTCCACCCCAGTCCTGGGAGGAGAGTGAACTCGGGTGCTTTTCTCCCTGGGGGGATCCCAGTGCGTTTAAACACTTTGCTTGAGCACTTTGGCCTGACTTTCATCTCGGTCGCTGAACAGAGGTGCGCACAGTGTCCTGACCCAGTGCCTCCCAGTTTTCTTATTTTCCAAAAATTAAAAAATGTAAAAAGTACAAAAACAAGTGAGAAGTGTTTGGCGAGTTTGTCCACAGTTTCCGCCCCCGTTGTTAAGGACAGGGTGTCGCATTTTTGAGGGAAGGTCTTCGGGGTCTAGTTTACACAATGGCCGTTTCAAAGTGCGCGTTGAGAAAGTGACAAATGGCAGCCTGCACACGGGAGCCGGAGGAATGTCTGAGGGTTTCTTGCGGTCCGTTCGAAAGCGCGCCGTCCCTCGTGACTCCGCATGACACGCGTCCCTCGGTGGATGTTCTTCCTCCTTTCCTTTTCCCCGTAAGTTGAGACGATGCCTTGCTTTGTTCAGTGGCTTCCATCATGAAACAAAACATATGGAGGCATTGCAGTCACTTCCCCCTCTAGGACAGCACATGCAGCGTGATGGAGGTTTCCAGTTCACATCACAGTCGCGTGTGGCGTGACGTAAAAGCGAAAAAGTGAACATCTCAAGCCAGACGTGGTTTGTGCTTGACGTGTCTGCTTCGGCCCCTGGGGAACAGGAGGTGGGGGCATTAAGAGAGATCGCTCGCCTTTTTCTTTCATAGGAAAGTTGGCATTTAGTTCCGCTCCTGTAGCGTACGCGGCGTGGAATTCAGTGTTCAGGCGCGGGACTGTCACCCCGTACACGTGCCGAGCGCTGGGAAACCCGCCGATGGGCGGTAAGACTCCGCCGCGCGGCGTTTCGTTTCCCAGACGAACGCCGCGTCTGGCAGGTGCGAGGCTGCGGTGGTGGATCGTGCTGTTGGAGTGCAGGCTCTGGTCCAAATCACTCAGGGGGAGAGGAGAGGGATAAACGGGGGCATTGCGTGTGTCGGAAACGCGGGCGGGCGTAACGACCCGCGCCCTGAACCGCCGCCAACGCGGGCTTTCGCCGCTAATGAAACCGCCGCGAACGTTCCAGCGCTCTGCGTGCAAAAGCGGACCGTGACACAACCCCTGCTTCCCCCGAGCAGCTCTCAGCTGCATTCGATCCAGCGCGAGCTCCGAAAGAAAGATCGCCTCTTTTGGGGATTTTGTTCCAGGCTGGACACGCCCTAGAGTTCCGGGACTGCGGACAGGCTATAATGAAAAATAGGAACTGGACAAGAGCAGGAGACACCCAAAAACATGTAGCGTAGAGGCTTTTTTTTCTTAAAAATAACCATGTACTATATTAAATGCACTATATGAGGTATATAGTTTGGCCTAATGTGCTGTGAACTCGGTCAACTGTCACGGAAGAAGTTTTGCGAATCTCAGTCACGTGACCGCAACCGATCCAGCGGTTGCCAGGAAACGCGTCTGACCCACGGGGAGTGGAGCCGCTCTGTACCCGGCAGAGAGACGCCCTAGGGGGTGTAGGGCTTATCAAAGGTTAGCGGAGCTCCCTGCCACTCTCCGAATAAACAGCCCCCACACACATAGCTCAGTGCCAGCCTTGTTTCAATAAGTCTTTCTTATTGTACCAACGGGAGGGGAGTGCTTTCAGCACAACCATTAATTCTGAGCTTTGTACAGGATTACACATCGAAATATGTGGAACAAAATCACCGTGGAGAAGAATTCTCCCTCATGCTGGATGACACTTTGTGCTAAGCTAACCGGATCCAAACTCCATATTCGAGCCTCCTTACCCCACAGCGCTTGTCATGTTCGCGCGACTGGAATACTATCGTGTACATTTAACATTCCAGTCGAGGATTGACCCCTTTGATAATCATGTCACATAGCTCTGTATATTTTGGCAGGTTTTTAGACTGGAGTGCCATGCCTGCGTTTCTTCTCTCTGGTGAAAGCCACAGTACCTCAGCACAAAAGCACAATGCGAGGAGCGCACTTGGTCTCACTGCCACTTTAGGCAACTGTCGCTCCCCACACAGCAGACCCGGATCAAACATGTATTTGTTTTGGATTCAAATACTTTTCTAAGCTTTACTGATCTTGTCTGCTGTATTAGAACCAATGAAATACTCTCAAAAAGTGCAAACCCCGCCCTCTGGTCATATTGGCAGGCTCAATTACACCAGGCAAGATCAATAAAGCACAGAAAAGTATTTGAATCCATAACAAATACATATTTGTATGTAGGACGGAGTGTAGCACAGTGGGTAAGGAACTGGGCTTGTAACCGAAAGGTCGCAGGTTTGATTCCCGGGTAGGACACTGCCGTTGTACCCTTGAGCAAGGTACTTAACCTGCATTGCTTCAGTATATATCCAGCTGTATAAATGGATACAATGTAAAATGCTGTGTAAAAGTTGTGTAAGTCGCTCTGGATAAGAGCGTCTGCTAAATACCTGTAATGTAATGTAATGTAATATTTGACCCAGGTCTGCCACACAGACACAACTCCAGTGTTAAATCACCTCTCACAGAGTTTAAATGAGCCCAGTAGGATTAATAATGCTCCACGAGAGCGGATTTAATACTTATTCTGTTCAGGATTATTCCAGGCCTAATAGAGACTCTGTTTATGTGAGGAGGCTTCTGGGTAGGAGACAACGCTGATGATTTTCCTTATGATTCACCCATAGAGGCCACTAGCATTTGCCATCTAAAGGTTCTAATTGTGTTGGACGGAGTCCAGCTTTCTGTCCCTGCTCAGGAGTCCACCGAAAACAATGACAGCGTCGTGCTTCACCCGCCGTTCCCCTCACAGTGGACAACGGGTCCTACAGATGCTAGCCCAAAACCCACAGCTCCAACTAACAATAGGGTTTCAGTATCCCCACGTTAGCGCAGATGAGGCTAAAAGCTCCAGGTTCTCAGATGACCACACCACCCTCTCCTGCACTGGTAACCGCAGTCACATCACTGTGACCAATCTCAACCCCCCCCCCCCCTTCCCTTCCCCAGTCTACCCTACCCTACCCATCCCAATTTAGAACTGAGAACTAAGAAATTTGCTCTAAGTATGGAAAAAATGTAATAATGGTGTAAATAAGGGTGGTGTTTATCATGATAATCCACAGACATTAGCACAGTGGATAAACAGCTGTACCTTCTACGTGGACAAGTTTCCTACAGAAGAGCTGTGTCTTATAATAGCAATGCTAAAAGCAGATTTATTGTGATGTATTTTGCTTATTCAGCCCATAATCACTTCATTTTCAAACAGATGAGCAAACAAAATGGTACAACAAAGGGAATGTGTATATGCACTTTAATTATAAAGAAGTATATTTAACCGGTACTCATGTCACATGGCTTTGGGGCAGACATCAAAGAGAGTACTGATCATAATGACATGTTTTCTTATTTTAACATCGTGTTTTTATTTTTTTCTTTGATCACAGAAAACTGATGTGAACAGTGTCCCGATCAGGCAGTTCAGTGTATGAATCACAAGAAAGCCTGTCAGTGACCCTGGCTGAACACTAGAAAATGTGTTTTACCGGTCCCCTGGGGGCATGTCATTATGGAGGGGGGGGGGTGCAGGAGAGAGGTCTCTGAGAGAGCCTGGAGTGGTCTGATAAGTGGCTGCAGTCATGACGTTTAAAACTCCCACAGAACTGTCTGCCGACTTGCAGAATCAGGTAAAGGGAGGGAGTGGTAGTGGGGGTCGGGGGGCATTTCAAACCTCACTTTCTGACGTGTGTAGATACTGTTACTGCTGAAGACCACTACAGGAGGTTGTGTTCGTGGATTGATTGTGCATTATTATCATGATAATTTTTGTACAATTTTTCTGCATAGTGCATTTACTTACGTGCCAAGGGCACATCTTCTGCAGTACACAAATGAAATCAAAACCACACGGCAAACAAACACATTATGTCCCTTATTATGAAGAAATGCACAGCACAGCAAGAAATAAAAATGCTTATATATATGTCCATCCCAATTTTTCTCCAGGGTGCGTTCTGTATATCGAAAACAGTTCAGATCAATAACTCTTTCAGAACAGCTGCAGTGTGCATTTTGTGCACGGTGGAGATATTAGCAGTATGCTGCTAATCTAAAAGATTCTCACTCAAAACAAACCTTGTACCATTCCTGCTGACTCCATCATGTACAACCCACAGTGCTAAAAGCAGTTCCCGTGGTTTTCCTGAAGAGGGAAGTATTGAGCAGATATTGCACATCCCTGCCAGCATGGTAGCACATTAATAAGCATCCTGCATATATCAAATTAACAGTTTATCTAATTTCGCATTCACTTATCGCATCCACTTCTGGTCAAGAAGCTTGCAAAAATTCAATACCTGCTTATGAAGATAGCAATGCTGAAAAACACTATTTGCGTTTCTGTGATGAACTCAGTAGCTTCATGTCATTATTAAGAATCAGGAGTGGAGGAACTGACAGGAATTTCCCTGCGTTTGAAAATAATGAATTTATATACTGTATTTATATAATACCTTTCACAACCTCGATGAGAATTGTAGGTTTGCAAATTTACTACCTCAGTCATTCTGTGTGAAATAGTAATGCTGACCACTGGTAATAGCATTGCATAATAATAATAATAATAATAATAATAATAATAACAATAATAATAATAATCTTTGGCTATTTCCTATACTGTATCCTACACCTCTCATTTTTATCCGCAGTAGTGGAACTACCCTCGCAACCAGAGGGGAGGGTCATTTGAGTGGGGCCCTGCCACCGTACCCTCAAGCGAAGCACTCACTGTGACGCCCGGACAAGGGCGTGCATCCGTCCAATAAATAAGAGCAATGAGGGTGGCAGGACGGGCTGGGTTCTTTGGCTTCGGCTAGGGCGGGCGGGCGGGTCAGGCAGGCGGGCGACGGAGGATGTGGTACAGCCGTAGTACGGCCGTGGCCCTGGCTGAACTATCGCTCCGGGGAGGCAAAGCAAACGAACACACGCAGGCGCTCCCTTGTACCCCTGGGGACCTTTTATGCGATGGCACGGCGCAAGGGCTCGAACGTGCCTCTCTGCCGTGCTCCGGCGGGTTCTCCTGTCGCCGGCCGAATTCCAGGGATCACAGCTCCCGCTTGGCTGCGGGGTGGGGGGGTGGGGAGGGGGGTGTTACGGTGAATGGAGTGAACTTTGACCTCTAACCTGCGGCGGGTCTTTGCACTGGACAGGTTCACCCTCTGTTGGAAACAGATTCACCCCCTGTGTCATCACGCATGTCATACTGGTGACTGTGCCACATGATTTAATCCAGTTATTCCATATGATTTAGGGTCCCTTTAAAGATGTACCACAACATTTTACACATAAAAAACAGCATACGTACTGAGATAATATTGATCTTATGAAATGAAAGAATTCTCAGTCATACAGCCCAAAGTGGTAAATTCACTGAAACGACCGTTGGAACAGGGCTACAGAACAAACCCTCTCAAATATGAAAAATGGGCTTTCTGTATGAAACCGTGATTGATAATGGCACAGGGCACAAAAGATTAACAGAGTGGTTGAAACACGCATCCGAGACTTTGGCATCTTGCCAAAAAACATACATTTTTTTTTTTTTACAAAAGTTTCTTTTTCTCTCTCTCTGTATCGTAGTGACATCACTTAGGATAATCGGGCGGCGCTTTGATGTGGTGCTGGCTGCCTGTCTGAGTTCTGGGAATCCCGTTTGACCTTTTATCTGTGCGTCTCCTGGGAGTCGCCCATTGAGGACTGCAATAATGTGATTAACAATAATAACCCTCAGAGAGGGAGACAGCACCATTATCAAAGCTCTGAACAAGAGGACTTTGAACTGAAGGTTCTGTAATCTCTGTGACCTGGACAGCGCAGGAGCCGCAAGCCTTCTCTCTCTTTCTCTCTCTCTCTCTCTCTCTCTGTCTCTCTCTCTATCCATCTATCTCCGTGTGTGTGCATATATATATCCCTTTTCCTACTACATCTCTATTTCTCTCAATCTCTCACATTTTTCTACCCCTCTGTATTTCATGTTCTCTTCTTCCTACTGCCATTCCATTTCTCTTGCTCTCTCTGCCTCCCTATCTTTCTAACCCTCCTTTCTTTTCGTATCTCACTATTTTTTCTCGATCACTTGTTGATTCAACAACAGTAAATGGAATCAATAATAACAAAAATAGCTAGCTATTTGGTCTTTGCTAGTTCATCGTATTTTTACTCTGTGTTTCCTGAGAAATAAGACGTAGCATTCAAAATATAGTTCTACATGCAACGCCCAGTTTTCTCTGCTGGCTTGGCATGTGTTTGTTAAATTGTGTGTGTGTACGTTCGTGCGTGTTTGGTCTGTAATACCTCCCAATGTTATGCACAAGCGTATAATCATATTTGTCTTCCTAGTGTGTTTAAAAATCTGTGTCTAAGTGTTTGGTGGATGGATAGTAATGGAGTGGTAGTATTTGTTTTTTGAACACAGTACAAACACATTTGGACACCATTAAAACAATCTCAAAAGTCCAGTATCAACATTAGGTCCCAACTCTGGCTCCCACTGCCAAAGTGGAGTGTTTTCATTAATTGCTACAGACATGAGGAAGTCGTAAACCAGCCAAAGCAAACGCCACTGCTGCTGTTACAGCTTAACACGCAATAAGCATGCGCCCTTGATTTTGGAAGTCACCTCTCAGTACAGTATATACATAGTGAGGACTTTTTTTGGGTTTGTTGGGGGGGGGGGGGCATGGGTTAGGAGGTTGATTTATTAAATGAAAAGAGCCCTTTATACAGTCGGATGACATCTGAAAGGTAAACACAAGATAGGGAGTGGCTCCGATTTCCAACCGCAAAGATACCCAGCCCAGTTATGTCGCTGTCTATTACACAGCACAGCACGTATCTGTTTGGGTTTCAACGTACAAAAATGATAATACGGTCAGGGTTTATGAGTTAATCAAATGCCCGCCCGAGCATTGCTTAGCGACAGTCAGAAACGAGGCCCGAGAAGAAAGCCGTAATGGCTCTGGGTTTCCCCCTGGTGCGTGCGGCACAGGCACTTCAGCCGCTCCAGCGCAGACAGTGCGCTTCTCCTTTCTTGCAGAAACGGGCCTGCGTCCTGAGACAGCGCACGCCGAGGAAACCCTCTAATAATAGCCAGCTTCCTCGCGGCCCGCAGACGCGTCTCAACCCGACTCTTTGTTTGTCAGCAAAAAATGTAAAAAAAAAAATAATAATAATATGAATCAGATAATGGCTTGATTTTCGTGGAGACGGGGTTTTTGAGTTCCTTTTTTTTTCTTTTTTTTTCTTTTTAAAAAAAAAAAAAACAGCAGGCTTTGTTTAAAATAATTCGTGTTATTCACTATTTCTGGCTCGGAATTTCCATGCTTGCCCAACTCAGCCATTTCTTGCACTGTAAAGGAAGATGAAACATGACTGAGGACATGTTATATTAGAGGACTCAGTATGTGGTAGCAAAGTTCTTTGTACATGGTTTAGTACACATTAATCCAGTCAGCTAGAGTCGAGTGTATATGTGCATGTTTTTAGATGCGTGCATAGATGTGTGTTTGTGTATGTGTGTGTGTTCGTGTGTGCGTGTACGTGCATAAAATCTCCTTTTTAATTTCTTTTTTAAGTTATATTTTCATCCTTAGCATAACTTGACATTTTTAGGATATTTTTTCTCCTTCTACACTGCAGTCTTCTGAGACTCGCACAGTGCTGATTTATAATCTGGAGGTTAGCGTAGCTTGGCAGGCGTTCAAGTCCTTTGATTGTATCTCGTACAACACAAACACAAGCACAATATTTATCGAGACGTTTGCCCGCCACACATTCCTTCACCCCCTTCTTGCCCCCTTTTCGCCTCTCTCAGTGCAACCCCCCCACTCCCTCCCCCGTTGAAGCGCCTGGCCCTGATCCTCGGTTGAATCAAAGCGACCGGGACCTCGGTGGAGATCTGTGACAGACAGAATCAGTTTTATCTTTCCTGGAGCGAGGGAGATCTCTCTCACTGATGTCTGCATATTTATGGTACAAAAAAAAATCATCAAATATGTCTAATCCCCCCGGTGGTGCATGACAGAGTCTTTAAAGGACAAAAAAGTATACAAGTGTTTAGAAGGGTGCTGTCACGCTATGGTGAAATTGATTTTTCTTTGTGATACTCAGGGATTAGAAGTGAAAATCTCTAAGATTCTTCTGGGACTCCACTGTTTTGTCTGTAACAACCTTGTTTTCTTGGATAAATGGCCTGCCTATTAAGATGAAAATGACCCAGAGCCTTGGGGATAGTATAGCTGTACATCCTTCTATACTGAATATTCACGTTAGTTTCTCATCATCATAAAATATGCATCTCACTCTGTTTGGACTTTTGATTAATCACAATTGTAAATATGCTATTTTTTGTTCAAACCAGAGTAAAGCGAACTTGTGCAAAAACACAAACATATTTGCATATTGACGTGATTATATATGAGTATGGGTTAATTACATCGTTGGTTTACATATTTAATGTACTTTAATTAGATTTTGATTATGGAAATGGATTTTGGCTAATTTATTTTCATCATTCTCATCTTGGAGTAAATGCAAAATATTGTTATGAGAGGCTGGGTGTGGGGCTTTATTTTTATGTCAAGTAACATGTTAATTGCATTCTAATCAGTAGAATGTTAGTTTACTTTTGAAATAATTAAGTTGTTGTTTATATCTTGATGGAAGTGTATTGCACTCTGTATGTATTGTCTGCTTTACTTTTTAAATTACAGTAAAAAAAAAAAATTAAAAATTACCTCTGAAAGTGTTTAGATTATCATTTAATATGAACCAAGGTTTACTCATCAGGGTGAATGTTTTTCTTAAATCTTTGGGTTTTTTTTAAAGGGTCCACAGGTGTGCTTTCTAGATTCATGCCATTTTGTCAACTAGAAGAATCCTTAATATTTTTAATAGCAGGCATTGTTGTCTTTAATTTATTCAAATGACAAGAAAATCTCTTTCTATGTGCACCAACAATATAATAAGATCTGATTATTTTATAAATAATGCTTTTTATGTTTGTGGCATTGCTGTGTACCTAAGAAAGAACAACCAACCAACCGATTTATTAAACAGCGAATGACTCCAACACATTCATATCCCGTGAAAATGTTCAATGTTTTTGGCCCAGAAGAAATTAACTCCAAATGAATCCAGACATGTTAAGCTTGTTAGATGACAATCATTATAAAAATAAACTGAAGAGCTCTTTTAAATGCACTAAACCAGGTGAGGCATACAGACCTCCCCAGCCCCGTGTTCCACCTTCTGTAGCCTCTCACAGATCTCTGTTTGGAGGCTTTTCAGCTGGAGAGGTGCATGTTCATAAGCAGGAACAGATGGAGGGTTAGGGACCGTGCTTCAACAAGAACCAGAAACCGAACCTAACAGGATAAGTGGACAATGGGAAGGCTGCATATAGAGCATCTGTTTAAGGAACTGAAGAGAGGAACTGTGCCCTATTTCCAGCCACTGTTTAATTTCTGGTTCTGTCAAGACAAGGGAAACTATAGTGCTTGCATAGAGAAACATGTTCATTATATAAAAACAAGGCAGATATCAAGAACTAATCTAATTCTGGTCCAGATTTGTTAAACGTGGTACTCGTCAAAGCAATTGTGGAAAATCTTATTTTTTATCCTTTTCTAAGACGCCTTGCATTGTTTGGACCTGTCACTAAACAGGTTCACAGGAGCCTCCATTAAATGCATGAAAATTAAAATAACTGTCTGTGAAACTAAACTATTTAAAATGGAAACTTGCAGTCAGAAGCTCAGTTTTCACCCTTTCCAATACAGAAATAAAACAGAAATAAACTGCTCAAATACCGACTGTGTGTGATTGTCAGCCAGAGGTTACGCTGTTAAACTATGAGGGGAAACTGGTTTTGTGCATTCAGGAACTTGCAAGAACATTGAGCGTCCACTTAAATTTATGAATGACAATTCCCAACAACATGGCACATGATTCCACTTACTAATTCAAAATTCTACGTTAAGTAATCAAAGAGAAGGCTTTTCACCTGAATGTATTGTAGTTATTTCAGGGAATTCCACCAACAGTCATTATCCAGTCATGTTAAATTCAATTACTTCCAAAAAAGGCTGCCGAGTGCTACAGTAAATGCAACTGAGTTGTGAAAATCTGAATCCAATGTTACAGGCCATATCAAAGCATGCTATTCCAAACGGAAAATGTCACCAGATGTGCGGCGGACCAAAATGGCCGTCGCAGCCACTCTCTAAGTAAATACACAATGATTACAAAACAAATTCAGCTCAGTTGTGTAATTGCATTAATATCCAAACTTACGATGATGTATGACAAACACATGCACACACATTACCCACCCTTCACACATTTTCATTTATTTAACATAGTAATGTTAACACAACTACAATCGGTTCCAACACTTTATGCAAAATGCAAATGAAAATATGTGCCTAAATACGTATACATTTTATTTCATATATAAACACGCACATACTCACACACACAGATATATTAAACTGAAATGTCAAATATTCATACATGATGCGTAATTAAAATGTGATATCATATGTTTAAAAAATACCACAAAATAAAGTGGGATTCTTTATTTTCCGTTACCGTAGAAAATGCTGACAGACCTAGCTACCTCAGAAAAGCTGTTTTGTTTTTCTTCAGGCTCATCATAATGAATTCCAGCACTGGGGCCAAACTATGTCTCTCGCTATTAGGCATTTCATTATTCCAGAGGAAACAAAGAGAAACAGGAAATTAAATAAATGCAATGTGATGCTCTTAAATGGCCACCCCTGATTGGGCAATTGCTCCCAGTCTTTATGATGTCAACCCTTTTTTCATTCCCTTCTGAGGACAAATTGAGGCAGGAAGAGGTTTCCATCCATCAGGAACCAAGATAGTTGTGGTGGTAAAATGAAACAGTACAGTGGTGCTATTTATTGAGTTTGGTAGACCCTCCAGATCTCTCTGGTATGTGTTTATATGTGCCGTACAGTCATTATTTTCCTTCTCTGCTAAACTGATTCATTCTTCCTTTGTAAATAGAATCCTTTGAGATTCCCAATTTTATTCAGAGCACAAAGAGTACCAGATTTTTCTGGTACTCTCTGTGTCCTGACTGCTCTTCTACAATTTGTCTATTGACGATGGAAACTCACGGGTCAAGAAACAAATGGTTTTCCTCTGCTTTTGGTCTTCAAATTAAATTTGAAGAAATTTACTTCAGCAGTTAGAAGGAAGCAGGCCACTGCGCTGTATGGGTTGTGTCCGAACTGCATGAGTTGGGTCTCACTGCTTCAAGCACAAAAGCTAAAGTTTTGCTGGAATGTTCATTTGAAGCCTGCATTCAGAGACAAACTTGAATCCAGAATGAAACATGCCTGCTGAATTGATGGACTCGCAGAGAATGACAAAGACGGTTACATAATAATTTTATTATAATTTTATACTTATATAAAGTTATTACAAAAGCTTCCAAGTAGTGTTTTTGAAATTTTTTTCAAGAATGCTATTTCATTTAAGCATAAATGACTGTAAACATCAACATTGGACAACCATTTCATTCAGCTTTGTGCATTATATACAGTTTGACAGTTCTTATCAGGGTCACAGTGAAAGGAAGTGAAGGAAATTAATTGTTGGATGGACACTTGTTGGTGAGACATTTGACAAACTAGGGTTTGGACTATATTGGCTTCTACTATGTTGGCTCTGAACACAGACAGAACGCAGCAGAAGTGGAAACATGTTTAAAGAGGCGTGTTAATTGCATACAATCACTGGCTCAATCACAAAGATCTTTCAGCTGAGGAAGCACTGCCACCTCCTGGAGGCCACGCCCTCACAGATATTGACTCCTCTCATTGGTTCAAAAAGGCCAGGACCTCATCCACAGGAAGACAAAATGTACAACTTCAGTGAGTGGAGGATCAGAGAGCAGTCTCGTGAATTCTGTGGCTATCTGAGCTCTTGACTGTCTGTCTCCCTCTGGTTAATATTGGCTTATATTGGGTGTTACAAAAGGTTTGCTACTGTTGGTAATCTATTTTAACCACCATTTCTTCAGTTCAGATTAAAGGTAGAATAGAGTCCAGTAAGAACTACCTGATTATTCCTGATCATTCAAGTATTGGGGAAATTGAATTGATCTCTGGCTTGCCTTAAACATGAAAAATATTTTCTTAAATTTCATTACACATTTTGACATGTCCAAAAAAAAAGTTTAACGTGTCCTTGTTAACATTCCAGCCCCATCTGGCCAAAAGTTCAGAATGGGACGCATTATCAGGTATATAATCAGTGCCTCAGAGGAAATGCATGCATGGTCATTTTCAAAAATGCCTCCTGTGGAAACAGCTAAGTGTAGCTCTGCCCCTGGTATGCACATATACCAGTGCTTATTATACTGTTTAGAGTTGCATTTTCCTGGCTCTGGCTACAGGAAGGTCTAGTTTTAATCTCAGTATTAAAGTTTATTCAGTCTGAACCCAGGCGCTGTTGACTGCTTTTCTTGGATAAGGCAAAAGCGGCAAAATAATTTCATTTAATGGCTTTCATTGAGTAAGAGAAATATTTCAGGAAAAAAAAATCACAGCACAACCATGTAAGATATATCACTCTATGTGCAGTGCTGACACATACGTAAAACAAATCAGAACATACTACAGAATATGTGCACCCTTAGCAAAAAAAGACATAATCATCATGGTCTCTGACTGCTCCAATCACAGTGTACTAATTATTGCGTTTTGCTGTACATGCCTGCAAACTTTCTTTCTTTTTTTTTTGCTTAAAATAGTTCCTGGTCAGGTTATGCTCATATTACTTAGTGGGCACAGATGTTCTGAGTCCGTTAAGTGCTCAAAATGAAGAAACCATGTGTGCTTCAGGCTCGCGGACAAACCATCGCGTTCTTGTCCCATTGACAAAGTGCTGGTCGCACAGAACTTGGAAAATAAATTATGTATAAAAGTAGATGTTTTGATCTCTTAGACCTCTCTGTCTTCATTCTCCATGCACCCCTACTGAGATGTGTGGAAGAATAAAGAATAGTTTTAACTATATTCTAATATCTGTATTAATTTAGAGAATGAGTAGTATTATTTAATCTCATTCAGTTCCATGTCAGCTACTTTTTTTATGAGCTGCCATGCAGTACATCCATGGAGACTTAATGATTCATTCTTAATGAAATTTGTTAATTTATAGGAGATTTTATTATGATCATTAGCCACTTAAAGTAATATGGTCTGCCTTCATAATGTAATGTGTTCATATTGAATAAGTAATTAAGCAATTAAGGTTTTTTTTTACCAAACATATTTGTATAAATATATGCATTATATATCTATTTGCAAGACATATCCCTCAATGCAATTACCATGAGTAATTACACTCCCTGTTGAAAGCAAATGTAGGCAAATATATCACAGTAAATGTTCGCTTGAGTCACCTTTCATTTCAATGGTAATTCTCCATACTCCATGAATTATTTACAAGAAAAATTACATGTGTACAACAGAATAAACCTTATTAAATTTTCAAACATGCATTTAGCTCCCAGCACAAAAACGTCACTACTTTTCAAAGAAAGGTGTAAGAAAACTGCAATAAACTTCACATTTGGAGTGTGAGAAAAAAAGAAATTTCATCTTCTTTATTTTTTTATAAATCCCTAGGTTGCACCTTTAATTTTCTAAAACTTTGGTAGGCTTAGTTACAGTTTTCAGTTGCCTTGTCTTTTCAGATGATCTGCGGCGTGGTGATGAAACTTGGGGTACTGACAAACTGCGACAACCGATGACGCAGTGCACACCCGCTTCTCACGTGCAGGCAGCTGGTACTTGCAGCTACACATTGGAAATAACGCAATTACTCAATTAAAATCCTCTCTGAACATTCCTCATCAATACGTTTATGTTATTATAGTAGCATGAAACGCAAAATATAGGACATTACATAATAGGCTACGTGGCCAAAGACCCTATCCTTTCAACTACAGTTGATAAGCATGGTAGCACGCAAGCCCCATAACACGGGCTGCCTAAAAATGGCTTGTGTGGCTGCTGCAGCTATGTTCATTAGAACTCACTAGAACATGGAGTTTATGGAAGTTTTAAATTTACATCACGTATAAATCCAATTGCTTTGTTTTTTGTTTGTTTTTTTATTTGTTTGTTTTTTGTTCTTTTTCTCTGGGGGAATAAAACGTATTTCGAGAATTATTTCAATAGTTTACATCAACGCAGGCTTTCACTAACTAGCTATCTTACACTGGCATGTTAGCTATCTCATTGTGTAGTAATTGTGCACAAGGCATAATTAGAAATATATCCATTGCACAGAGCCCTATTGCACAAATTATAATGAATGAGCGGACAATATGGAATCACACAAGAAAAATAAGGTGATATACAAAAACATAAGTACAAAAACAAAAAATACTACGCAACAAGCATAACAAGACCACAGAATTATTCAGTCTTTAAGGCCCTTAAGAAAAGATATGGAATTAAAAATAGGAAGAGAGTCAGCATTCCTGACTCCATCATATAGTAATAATAATAATAATAAACTTTATTTATATAGCACCTTTCATATCATAAAATGCAGCTCAAAGTGCTTTACAAGAGAAACAATAGAAATCAGTACCACAGGTATTAAAATGAGATAAAAAATAGAAATAAAATAAATTGATAATGATAATAGCAGAAATGACGTAAATTAAAAATAAAATTAAATAAATAATAAAGAAAAAAATAATAATAATACTAATAAAAATAAAAATAAAATTAATAAAATAAAATAATAGTAATACAATAAATTGATAATGATAAAAACAATCCTAAGATATAAAAAGCATGAAACAAGTATAAGAAATATAAAACAAGTATAAGAAATATATTGTAATAGATGGGGAATCTTGATGCGGTACATATATACTTATAAATATTTACTGATCTAGAAACAGTATTTTATTTGTGTATATTCTTCTTTGATTAATTGCCTTCCACAAAGACTTTCATTTTGACAGGTGGTGGGGGTTGGATGTGGTCTTATCAGCGAAGCACTCATCTGTCTCTCTTGGTGAAAGGCACCCCCGGTTCCTGGTCACTCTCTGGATGAAGTAGGTGTTGGCCAACCAGACTGGGGACCTTTGTGGGCAGATGGAGGTGGGCACAAGAAGGGTCCTGATAAATTTCAGGGAGCTAGTGGCTACAACAGGCCTCTGGCAGGGGTTATCGCCTGTTTTCCTTCCCCACACCCACCCTCCCTTTATTTAGAGCGATTTATCAGTCCCACTCACACATCCTCTGTCCTCTAAATCAGTGAGGGTCCCATGCTAGCTCAAAGGTCCGGCCTATCAGCCTTTTACTGAGAATGAGAGAGGGAACGTTGAAAGCTGTGGCGTGCTAATAGCACATGTTGTTGAAGACTCCATGTCCCAGGAGCAGGTTTTTGGAGCTGAGCCCTTCGCCCATTACATTACATTCAGTCATAGCGGTGAAATATCCATGCACAGTCCCATCTGTCCATCGCAGAGGACGTGTTCTGCACTGTTTGTGCTGGCAGCTTCGCTTCGCTTCTCTCAGAACGACGAGGGTGATAATCGGAAGGTCTAGCTTTGCGGCTTACTGAAGCCAATCTGTAAAACAATGTGAAAGTATATTGTCCATTCTCTAAAATCTCTGGATAGATTTGGGAAAATAATCACGCAGTATTTTCTCTGGCATAAGCCTACGTAGTCCAGTTTACTTTTTTATGTGTCCGTGCATTTGTGTGAGTCTCTGTTTTTCACACTCTAGCATGTCTGTGTACATGCAGCCATTTGTGCATGAGGGTTTTGTTCCCTATATTTGGTCCCAATTTGACCCTTGAGTCACTGCTATTCTATTCACTACACTGCATCAGAAATGTTTTCTTCCTGTTCATGAACCACAGAGAACTACTGGATAGCTAGCACCAATCAAGAAGAGATAGTATTGAAGAGATATAACAGATATAGCAGTGATAATCTGAGAAGTCCTAAACACTTAAACCCACCTCTCCTCTGGTACGATGAAGCCAATATGTGCCAAGTCAGTGCGATCTTCCAGGCAAAGTCAACTCAGGACAAAGCCTGGAATCAAATCTGACTATAGATCAGCCTAAAATCAGGATGAGTTATTTTTCCAAAGCAACTAATGTTGTGTATAGGGCCTCTGGTAGCTTAGGGGCCTCCAGCTGCTGTCCCAAATGCATCAATCATCTAATTCATGAAGACTTCCTGATCTGGCTACAACACTCTAAAAGACATTGTATGTGAAAGGAATAATCACTTACACACTATTTGATAAGAGCGAGAGATGAGTAAAGAGCTTTCTTTGGTTACTAGCTAGCAGCTAATATTGGTTATTCGGCTGGCCAGCCAATTTCAACCGTCTAAACCCCATTGCTATTTGGAAAGAAAAACTATAGGCATATTCAGTGTAGATTAATTACATCACACCTTCATTGTGGCCTCAAGTTTCATCTGAACGTTTTCCTCTTTCATTGTTATGCACTATATGTAAGCTAGCCAACAAAAATTAACTGGCAACACCAGCACTGTCTAGCAGTAGCCTAATGCTAGCCTTTCATTCTCATACTAAAATAGCAAATGTAAGTAAAGTTACAATAGCAAACATACAAGTACGGAGCTTGAAAAAGTAATTGCGTATGCTACTTCATGGACTGAGCAGACCTTCAAACAACCTTCAACCAATCAGATATAACAGAGACAATACTTAGTGCTCTCTAAAGCTATTCATTTTAGGGCGATCTATCATTTTCACATTTGTCAGTACAAATGATATATTAGAAGTTATAAAGTTGTACATGCATTAATGCAGATACAATATGCTTATATTTTTTTAGTTAGAAGAGTTCGTTACAGAAAAAAATCATTGTGCATCTTAGACAAAAAGAAGAAGAGAACTTGGTATAGTTGATAAGAGTGAATCGTAAAGCATAATAAAAATGTGTCAATATGTTTACGAGCAATTTTCAACTACAATACAGTGTCATAATCTATAAGGTAGATGCAGTTAACAAGTAAGGGTGAACATCAAATTCATTGTATATATTGGTTAGTAGGTGGGGGGGACGACTTTTGCAGGGTGGCAGGGGGGCATTAAGAACAAGGTGCATCGAAGTCAACCTTAGCATGAAAAACACTGACTAAAATACAGCAGCAAAATGTATCTCTCTTTCTAAGTAAATATTATGTGAAAGTGGGGGAGTTCATGCATAGAACAAGGACATTTTTGCAGCAGACACAAAAAGAAAGAAAAAAATCGGACAATGGAAGCGTTGCAGAAACAGAGCGGCAGAACAACAAGCAGCCTATAATTCTCCGCATTCTGGAAGGCTCTTCCAAGCCATGCTGACGTCGTTCTGGCTGGGGGAAGAGACGCTTAATGGGTACTGTTTACCACCACAAGCTTCCTTCATCAGTATATAACTCTATAAGTAGAAAATGTAAGCAGATACATGGTAATTTCAGCCACCAGGGAGAGAGAGAAGAGAAGAAGAGAGTCCTCGCTTAGACACGGCTGGTCAGGAGCGGGGTTTTTTTCTCCTTTTTTTGCCCGAGCTGATTCAGGTTCCGTGAAAATTCCCCCGGAGGGGACGCCAGGCTCCAGAGCCAGCCCCCCCCTCCCCCACCCCCCACCCTCGCCACCGCAGTCGGGCCCATATGCTCTGAATGAAGACACCGCGACAGGAAATTCCTGGGAACCATTAGCGCAGCCATTATTAGTCTCTGTAGGAAAGCACCAATTACACACAGTAGCTGGGCGAGCGTAGCACCCAATCAATTTGTTAAAATGGGGAAATTGCTGTCGTGTCACTCTCCGGCTCGACGCTGGTGAGACGATGCATCCCAGGCAACGGACGATATGTTGGTCACGCCTCTGAGGCTCTTTGACCTCTTCTCCCCTGGATGGGAGATTTTATGTTATGCATAACATGAGTGCGATAAAACAAAACCATCATAAGGAGTCATCCGAGTTGCCTGGGTCAGCAGAACCTTCGAGGAGATCAGAGCAACTGACCCCCCAATTAATGTCCTGCACAGGCCCTGCATGGCACTGCAAGTGTCCCCCACTGTTATGTTCTATGCAAGGACCCAAACGCAGACCAGGGAAATCCAAAAAACGTTGTCTTTATTCAGTTCAAAGTTCAAAGCCAGGTAATCAGAGATAGGACGGTACAAAATCGAGTTTCCAAAAGAAGTGGTAAACGGGCAAAAAATCTAAAAACCAGGAGATCAGATAGGCGAAGGTACAAAGGAACAGGCAAAAGAGAAGTCAAAATAAAGCGAAGGTCAAACCAGAAAGCAATCAAACAAAAGGGGCAGGCAAACTCTAAGTCATACGGAAAAGGTATCACGATAAACAAAGGCTTACAAAACATCAGCACAGTGAATACAATCAACGTTCTGACAGGGAGCTGGTGGAAAAGACTGACATTTATACACTGGGGAAGGTAACAATCAAGGAGGGGTTACGTGAATGAGGGCGGAGTAACAAACAACATCCAGGTGAAGAACATTAGGATAACTAATTAAATGACAGGGGACTGACAAAACACGGACTGGAATCACATAGACAACAATGATAACAGACGGCCTGGGTTTAGCAGGTAAAACACCTACAGAGAGAGAGGTGCAGTTAGAGCAAGAGACAGGTGCAGGCAATTGCAGAACTCAGCGTTAGGGCGGACTAGAAAGAAAAGGGGCGGAGCTACAGCGCAGCATGGAAAAGGGGAGAATGGTTAATGTATTAGTATAGTGATTTAAACTATCAAAAACCCAAAACTAGTGTTTGTTAATCCATTAGTAATATTAACATGTTTATTAATGAGGTTAGTACTTTACAATCTATAAGTTAGTAAGGATTAGTAGAAATTAGTAAAACTAGATATAAGCAGGAAGTAAGTAAAATGAGACTGGAAAGAAGGGGGGAAACCACAAAAACCTGGAACCACCCGAATAGTGAAATCACGCAAATACAGGGGAGTGAAGCAGCTCAGGGAACACAGACACAGAGACGGCACTGGGGAGACAAGTGACCGAGAGAATGAAAATACTGGGACGGAGGATGTGAAAAATAATAAACTTAGAGAAACATAAAATAAACACTAACAGCAAACAGATACTAATACAGACTACAACACCCCAAACAGTGCCGTTCCTCCCACTAGGCAGATCAGGCACTGTGCCTAGGGTCCCACCTTCTCACCCAGAGCCCCAGAAGCACCATTGGTTTCCAAGCAGAAGACTTAGAAGGTGCCAGTGTTTTGAGGGGGGCCCCCAAATTATTTTTGCCTTGAGCCCCCAAAGGTCTAGGGATGGCTCTGCCCCAACCACTTGACTGACTGCAGAAGCTTTCAGAGGTACTGAAGTCATTTTGGGGTCGCAATAGTTTTTATATTGGGTTTTTCGTGGGGGGGGGGATTAGGACAAATTCTGCTCTGTGTCAATAGCTGACAGTAACTGGACTAATAGGCACTGCTGCACTGGCAAATATATAAAAGGGAACACTCAGTAATACTCAGTAGCTGTACTCCTTGTTTGGGTGCCAGTGGTGAGGGGGGAAGGTGAGATCATTGCATCAATGGTCAGTTTAGAAAAACTGGAAAAATGCCCCTTTAGCCCCAAAAAATGATATCATCTGTCAATCATCGTCCTCCCCCTCCATGACACATACTTCACCCCCCTCCTCGCCACACACACACACTGAGGGAGGGAACATAGGCTCCTTCCGCTGAGCTGCAATGCTGTCGCTGTGGAAATCTGCTGTCTGCATCCCAACTCTTTCTTCATTCATTCTGGTGCAAGTATGTTTGGAGGACTGCCTGAACATTTTCAGTTCATCGCTTCCAGATTTATCTTTGAGATCAGCGAGGGGGTTTGGGCCGCACACAGAACCACACAGCACTGCGGCTCATTGCAGTCCACACGGAGGTTCGGGGCAATACTCCCACCCCCCCCCACCCCAACACTTGTGTGCATTATCACTTGTCCAGAACAACTGGTCCATGAGTTTATGCTTTAGTCAGCTACACCCCCACAACAATGTTTCCATTTGCTTGTCCCAGTGGACAAGCATCAAGAGCTCAGTAATAAAATCTGAGATCTTTGTAGTTTCATATTTGGGGAACGGCCCCCGGATTGCTTTATTATGTTCTGAGCGGTACATATTGCTTAAAATATATCAGATCTCTTGAAGAAAAATACATTTTATTGTTGTGAGACATATGCATTGGTTGAGCATTAGAGCATTAAGATGGTATTTCTAGCATAGATATCTACAGGAGGAATGGGACAGTGTGTGTGTGTGTTCTTGTGTACATGAGTGTGTGTGTGTGTTCTTGTGTACATGAGTGTGTGTGTGTGTTCTTGTGTACATGTGTGCGTGTGTGTGTATGTGTGTGTGTGTGTCTGTGTGTGACAGTGCTGCTTGTGTAGTATACATTGAATATCACTGTATATAAGTGGTGAATGCAGTATGTGTGTAATTGGTCACTGAGTGTTGTAGCGCTGGGGTGTGTTTGCTATTTTGTGATGCCAGCACTGTTCACACTGGATTTGAGATGAGTTGATCACATAGTGCAGATTCTCTAAGTTGTCTCTGTAGGATGAGAGTGGCCATATACTATATGTAATCACAGATGTTGTGTCTAATGGCATTCATTCTACAGTAGAGCAGCATGTGGGTCATTATATAGAGTCATCAATGCTGGGTTGTATAATGATAGCACATAGGGTTTTTTTTATAGAGTGTAAAAACTCCTCTACTGCAGTATGTGTGTACTGTACTTGCCAATTGCAAATGTTTTTACATTAGGGACTGAAAAAGCACTCCCAGTGATGACCAGTTGAGCCATTTAGGGATTTGTCAGATGCCAGTGAGTCTACAGAGTGGCAGCTGCTCATTGGGGAAAAATAGCACAAACTTTTTTGCTTTGCTTTGTTACAATTGCAATTTCCATCCATCTCTGAAATATTTACAAAACAATTCATTAATCAGTCTGCTCATGGAAAATCCCATAAAGATCAAAACATATATTTCCTTCATTGTACAATGTACAATGAATAATTATGCTTTAATATACTAAATGTATTTGTTTCTCTTTTAAATGACACATAATTGAATTTGAACACTGCTGTTATTTGCTTGCCATAGCACAATCTATGAAAGCTTTTGAGGGCTGAAATATGGCATTAAATTGCATTATGCTCCTGATAACTGCCGGGCATGGGAGACTGGATTCCTTGGGGTGGCTGAGGGCCAAGGAGAAATGATCCTCTGTCTCCATTGTTACTGTCATACGGCCAGTTAGGAGATTAACGGGATCAATGTGTCAGCTGGAGAACAGTGAGCACGCTCTGGCTCCAGTGATGCTCGCACAGGAACTTTGCCAGGAGGACCAGTTCATTCAGAGGAAGTATCTGCCCAGTGATTTAGCCATAAATGAATCATAAGGAAATAGTTTAGACACTATCCATACAATTTATGTACAGTTAAGTATTTACTTAAATGTGTGGGTGTGTATGCATATTCCTGTGTGTGTGTGCATGCGTGTGTCTGTGTGTTTTATTTTACTGCAAATTAAACTTAAGTCTCTGACGTGTCTCTGCATTATATCATTTTATTTTATCATGTCATATCACGTTTTTTTTTGTATGTTTTTTTTTCAGGGAATCAGTTTGCAATGCATTGACAAGAGCCTTCCTATTCCTAAAAGTGCACAATGGTTTTTTCAGAGACAAAGCGTTTACTTCACTGAAACTGCTTTGGGTTTTCGATTTTGACCTTGTGGCTGCAACACAAGTGTTTATAAAGGGAAGTGAGGGGGCTGCAGCTGGCTGCAAACTGATTTGTGGCTGACGTGTGACAAGGAAATGATTATTTCTGATATGTACAGTTCAGGGCGCTTTTCTGGTCACGCTGCAGAGGTTTTTACGGGCATTGAGGTCCCCCCCTCCCCCTTAACAAACACAGACAGCTACAGCAGAAAACCGCTGTCAGCGTGTAGCTTTCCGCCGAGCTAATAGGCACAATGGCGCACATTTTGCTTTTGAATGAACGGGGTCCTGTTATTACCAGGCTCCATTTACAGAGAGAAACGAAAAACACGTCAGAGAGCAATAAACCGGAACAGTTTTTGAGAAACTCTTTTGAGAGTTTTCGAGCGTAATTTTATCTTAAAATAAAATAATGGTTCACAGAAGGCTATTTTTCAACTACTTAACCAGCCAACTTATAAACATGAGAAAGGAAGAGGGAGACTCTCATCTAACTTCAGAGAACTTCTTATGTCCCCTATTTTACTGGGGTTACTGAAGTCGAAATGTGCTACCGAATATCAATTCAGAACAGTGAAAGAAATACTGTTTGCGCTGTGCCCAGTGGTGCCGACCCAAACCACAATGTGTGCCTTAAGACTGACTCTTAGTGAAACAATTTGTTGAACAATTTGTGTATGCACGTCTACACCTTTGGGGACGCTGGCATTCCCTCAGTTACTTTACACTAGACTCTCCAACGCCAGGCTTCCAATTCTTGGACAGAAATTACTTTTACAAGTGCGTCTGTGGTTATATGTTGAATACACATTGAACTGACCCCACCCAAATGCTCTCCAGCTTGTATAAGTTCCCCTGGTGATTTCCAAAGCATTTTAACCTTTGACTACCCCCCCATGGCGCTGCCAGAGGAATCCAGAGTGGAAAAAAAAGTACAGGAAGCAGCACCTCCATTTTAAAGGTCTTTGCGTCGGTGTGCCCTACCCGCACACAGCATTCCCAGGTTCTCCGATTACAGAAATACGGGGGGGGAAACGGCAACGCGACTTTTTATGCGTCAACCGACGGGGGTTTCTCACATTTGCGGCGGGTGTTATTTTTGGCGTGTGCTGGATGGAGGTCCTCCTGGCGCGTCCGATAACCCGGAGCTCAGCTGGGACGATTAGCGGTTCACACGCCGCCGCTGAGCCGGCCCACGGGCGGTCCCGCGGCCTCGTCTCCCTCGCTCCGTCAAAGCGCACCATTGTCTAATAATTGAGCGTCCAACAAAAAACAGGTTATTATCCGAATTTCTTTCCCCGCTCTCCCAGGCCTATAGTCGTCCCTGATAATTGACCCAGGCCGATCGAGCGGGTATTTTTTTTCACATGGCCTCACAAAAGCCCCCGTCAATCAGGGTCACCGTTTATCAAATTAAAGCAGGCAAAATGTGATTCTTTGTCATCTTCCACAATGTGTGGGAACGGGGGAGAAGAGTAATATAAGCCTATTCAGGGCACCGAGCGTGAAAGAAAACGCTGGAGGTGGGGTGGGTGGACCCCAAAAATCAATTTAGGCTGCTGACTGCACAGGATTACTGTATATACCTGTCATTTGTTTGCAACCCTTACCTGTGCCCCTTCACCCTGGTCATCTGTGGACAATAAGCAGTAAGGACTGTACAGAGGAGGGCACAAGAGGACAGCAGTGTAGAACATTAGCACCTGCTTCTGAATATTACATGAAATTAAGTACAGTATTTGGACATAATTACTTAATAATATAGTGTGTTCAGGAAAGCTCAAGCCTTTCTTCCACCCAAGGTAAGGTAGTGAACAGGGCTGGAGGGTTGGAATGATAGCGATTGCAGACCATCTGAGCGGGCTACAGAGAGGTAGCATTCATGGAACAGGGGTAGCAATTGTAGAGGGGGAAGGGAGGGTGGGGGGCTTAGGAGTGATTGTGGACCAGGACGTTTAGATTTTCTTTCTTACCCTTTTGTTTGGGGTCCCCCCCCTGCCAGCTGGTAGCCCCCAGATGGATGGCACTACTACAACTGACCCTGGTATATGGGTGTGCTCGTATATCTATGACACATCAGCTGTGTCTTTATGAAGTTCGGGCTTACTTATATGCAGAAGATATAATTTAGTTGTTTTAACAGTGAAAATATGTCATAGTGCAACATAAATCATGATAGTGGTTCAATAATGTGTCAGTCTTGCAATGCCCTTTGGTGCTACATAATATGAATGCTTGTACGTGTCACCAGTGAGTAAAGGCTGTAATGCTGTGATAGACGATGAAATATCTCACTGAATATGAAACGACCTGCCCCTGTTTCAAGCCCTATTCATAGAAAAGTGGGAAACACCTGAATTACTCAATAAAACCAATTTCACAGACCTTTCATGAGCTCCGATCTCAGCCACTTTGGAAAATGTCAAACTGGCAGGAGATGAAGGGCAGGAAGGCCGGACAAGGAAGGAGCAGTTTTCCAAAATTTCTCTGACACCGTATTTGTCCAACATTTCAACTCACTCAGAACGAGTTCAGGTAAAGTTCACGTAGCAGCACGCCTCCATGTACTGAAAGCCTCCAACAAAAACATCACTTTATGTCCCACATACAGTACATGTCTATGTACAGAGTGCATAATGAAATTGGTGTGTGTGTGGGTGTCTGTTTGCGGGCATGAGTACCTGTAAAATGTAAATTTAAAAAAAATAGCTCCTTCAATATAGCCCTACTTTTAATGATCTTGTCTAAATGATGAACTCCTCTTGAGCTCAAGACCACATCTTATAGTAAGATGCCACCATGGGGTCTTGATTTACTAATTTAATGAAAATGTTAAGTCAGAAGAGGTTCAGCGAGTAAGATGCAGAAGGTCACACCATGTGTTTGAGAGCACTGAACACCAGATTGTTCCCAGCGCAGATTGAAGGGGGGCGGGAGAGTCAGCCGCAGGACACCGCTGACGCAGAGACGTAGGCTGGAAAGTGATGTGACCCACCTTCGGACAACAATGCATTTCTTCACAGGTGATCCTGTGGGTCACAATCTACAACAGAGAACATCTGATCCTACCTGTAATGAAGCAATGACCTCAGCCTGCCCGCCTTACGTGGATTCTATTATATTGCATTTTAGGTTATTTAGGTCTTAACTCACGGACACCCATTAGTTAGTAGACTCAAGTAGACTCTCAGTAAAAAGTGTCTGTATCTTCAGCTGTGCTTGTTTTTTCACACTGTGTTCATTTTGAGTATATGCTTTACACAAGATCTTTAATCAAAGGGTTCCTTTTTTGTGGGTTTTTTCAAATAAATCCTGAAACTGTCCACATTTGTTTTTTATAGCTTAATTTACATATTTTGTAGCGAATGTAAAATGTTTTAATGAGAGGAAATTACATTTTGGGGGAGTAATGTTATTTTATGAAAATGTGTGATTCATCGGCAGCATGTGGCAGTGTTTGTGAGAATGACGTAAGATATACGCTCTTTTTAATGTGTGTGTGTATGCGTGCATTTATTAGTGTGTATGTATGTCTGTGTGTGTGCATGTGTGTGTGTGCGTTTGTGTCTTTGTGTGCATGCGCGCACGTGTGTGTGTGTCTGTGTGTGTGTGTGTGTGTGTGTGCCTGTGGCAGACTTAATGTTCAGACTTGAATATCCCAATAAAGTTGTCTCGCAAAAACTAAATGTCTGCCAGATTACCAAATTATACTGAAGCGGCAGTAACACTGCAGTTAATTCAGCGAGAAATGCTTTCATTGGCTCTGTGCTTTCATCAGCTACTCAGAATTTACTTTGAGGGAGGTAAAAAAAACTGACATATAAAGCAAACATCAGCTCCCCTCCGCAACGTGTGCGGCAGGAGCCCCTGGATTAGGAAAGGCAGCGGGAGGTGTGCTTCACAATGCCTCACGCTCTGCCAGAGATTTTCATGGTGAGAGTTTTCCACACCACTGAACACAGTATTTTATCACTGAGGAGGGAAAGAGGAGGAAGTGGAAAAAATTGGCCTCCTATTGCTCTCCTCTGGGCAGGGGGTGGGGGCAGTTAGGGTGGGCACACAGTGTTTAACTGGACAGGACATCAAACCCAGGACACAATCTGCTAGATGGGACGGGGACATACGTGTACACAGAGGTGTCACAGAGAAGGAGGATGCCCCAGGACAGGCGAGATGTTTGCCCGCGGAACTGCAGCTCATTTTGGGTCTGCAGCTCAGTCCGGACAGACTCTGCTTCTCAACAGTCATGTTAGCTCATCACTGGCATGGCTGCATATGCCATCGCAAAATTTTACTTCAGGTCGAAAGTTAAAAGCCATAAAATGATTGGTAATGGTAATGGCAATGGTAAAAGTCATGAATGGGGATATTCATCAAAATTAGTGGAAAGTCTTCCACAAAAATAAAAGCTTGTTTTTTTGCTGTGATACAGCTTCTTCAGTGCATCATGATAATTGGTTTTAACATTACTGCTATTTTTGGTCTTACCACAGGGGATAAAACGTTTCATAATCTGAGTATTATTAAAGTTATTCATGAAACAAGAGTGTGTGTGTATACATGTTGAATGGCAGTATGCATCCGCATACCCTTGCGGGGCATCTACTATATATTAAGTATGCATGCATATTGTAGTGTATCGGAAAATGTACAGTAATCAAAGTAGCTAAATATATGCAAATATATTATTCAATGAATCAAAATGTATTTGTTTTACATATGGCATTATGGTTTAAGTTCAATAAGTTATAGGAAGACTACTGCAACATATTTTAAAAAAAGGTTTTCTGGAACATTTTGCTATTTGAAGACCATGATGCACATTTCTGAGGCAACAAATGTCTGTACTTTTTTTTAGTAATGAATGAAATAGTAATGAAAATATATGATATAGATTTATACTTAATATTCCATTCTTAAATCAATGACTAAATGGTAAAAAATTATCCTTGTCGGCACATATTTATTCTTCAGCAGTACTTGGCAGTCAATTCAAACTGACCTATCATGCCCATTATTAATGTTGTTTTAATTATGGCATCATAATGAGAACCTGTTCTATGGAGGCTTGACAGGACCTACACATTTGTCTTGAGATGAAGCTGCCCTGGGGTATACAGTATTTATACAGTATTTATACACATTCCACATCGCCAGTCTCTGTGACTTATGTTCAACTCATATTCCATATATCACAATCATATTCCATTACACTCAGTGCAGGGGGTGGGGGTGCAGTGTAGGAGTGGGGGTAAGCCTATAGGCCTCTTCTTAAGATACAGTAGATAAGTAACATAAAATTCAAAGGGAGGATTTGGGACAGTTGACATCAAACAGATAGTCTGTCTTTTCCATAAATTCCACACTACGCCCTTGCTCTGGGCCCAAAAAAGCTACATTCTCCCAAAACAGTTCAATGGATTTCCAAAGAAATTATGAACAGGTTTTGACCACAGTTATCCTAGACTATGAGGTCCTTTGAAATTACAGATACGAGGTGTCAGTTGGCGTGTGTGTTTGTGTTAGTGTGTTCGCTATAGAATAGACTAAAAACAACCATGAGGCATATTTAAACATGAGATTTATGCCAGGAAATCATCTTTGTCACAAAACCACATACTGTAAATGGCATGTTGACCAAAAAACTGGCCAAATTGAATATTGTGCTATATAATAACAATAATAATGCCTTACAGTTATATAACATTTTTCTCACACAATTCATTTGACAGTGATGAGGGGGTTTAGAATTTAGCCAGGACACAAGGGATCCCCTACTTTTTGCAATAAATGTCACAGAATCTTTAATTATCACAGTGATTCTGGACCTCGGCTTAACTTCTCATCCAAAAGATGGTGCCTCCCACAGCCAGGGGTGGACAGTAACAAAGTACATTTACTTGAGTACAGTACTTAAGTACATTTTTCGAGTATCTGTACTTTACTTGAGTATTTATTTTTTTTGGAAACTTATGACTTTTATTCCACTACATTTGAAAGATAAATATTGTACTTTTGACTCCACTACATTTCTATGAAGGTTGTCGTTACTCGTTAATTGGAAGCATAGCTTTGAAGTCAACAGTTGAATGTTTTTTATTTTTTTAAATGCGATTGGCCATACGCTGTGTTCCTCACAGGAGAAAAAACAATAACAGTAGCCTACTCCTAATACGCTGTTGGTCAAGTTCAAAGTGCTTGATTGTTGCACCAGTGGTTGAACAATTCAATTTGAACTTGGCGGCGGTAATTATGGCGATGGTAGAAGATAAGGATGATTCTTCGCCACCGGAGCACCCATGGCCATATCTCAAGTCCATGTTTAAGATTTGTGAAATTCAAAAAGATTAATATTGTTTTAAATGTTTGCTCTGCTTACCGCGCACAAACTACATCGCTGCATTCAAAAACTCGCCGTCCAACCTGAAAAAGCATGTTGAGGTATGCAGGCTAAACGTTAGCTAACGTAGCCCGTTTGCTAATTATGAAGTTGTCTGAGCTTGTAGTGGTTGCAGTTTTTATGCTAGGATTGGTCAGATGAAATTTTATGGAATAAAATCATCAGGGGTTATCTATCTATCATCAGGGGTTAAATTGGGGGTGGACGCGGGTGGACGGCGTCCACCCACCTTTGGTAAATAAATAGGCCTAACACATAGCGTCTTCATACCGTGTAGGGAGATTAAATCATAAATTCAATTTATCCATTAAAAATCCATTTTAATCACCAAGTAGTCTACACTTAACAAATAAGATACACCAATCTGTTATCTACTATGTTAGCTCTCATAATAACCAGCAAAAACAAAAGCTGCACTTCAATTGTGTTTACAATCTAGCCTACGCATTTCAGATATTTGCCATGAATACGAGTGCGGAGAAAGAAGTGTATCTGCAAATAATGTTGATTAAAAATGTGCACAATTTCGTACTGTAAATGAAAATAAATGTAGGCTATACAGCCTAGGCTACTCGCTAAAACTGCCTATTTGGGGAGAGCTGGCTATATATGATAGTATTGAGTAGCTTGTTTTGTGGATTAATTGTATTGATACTCAAGGAAAATCAGGGGAAGATTCCACCACTGCTTAGCGATTAAAACGGATTTTTCTAAATCGCATTTATCATTTAATCTTCCTAACACAATGCGAAGAAGCTGTGTCCCTTTCCATTTGATTAGTCAGATGTTTGCAAGCTTGTTAATCACAGAAAATTAATTAAAACAGATACCAGGGGTATCTATACTTTCACTCGAGTAATGGAGTTGTGTACTTTGTCCACCACTGCCCACAGCGCAGTGTCCCCATCACAGCACAGGGACATCGTTTTTTGTCTTGTTTTCTTCCGACCAGAGGGAAGATCGTACCCTACTGTCCACCAAAACCACTTTCGGCAGCAGGCTAGTTTTCCCAGGAGGTCTCCTCTTCACATACTATGTAACTAACTAAGCCCACACTTGCTTAGCGTCAGCCATTCAGCAGGAGCAGGGCACATGCTGGTAGGACTGCTGACAAAAATGTCTAAAAAGCCTGTGATCAATCAGGGAAACATCAGAGAAAAACCATGCAAGGAATAATATTGAATCAATCATTTAAAGTGCAGTGCCCTCTAAAATAATACACACTAAACAGAAAAACTGTATAAAATTAATAATACAAGAGCTATATTTTAACCCTCAAACACATATTCTTTAGAAATGGGTCAATGGAATTTTCCAAAATGACACAGAAATAATACATTTATTTCCCACAAAATTCACACTCCTGTTTTCAATATTTTGTGCATCCTCACTTCATAAGGATAGCATTACTGAGTCATTTTCCTATGCATGGTGAACATATTGAGCCCTTCTTCCATATAGTGAACTTTTGAAGATCATTTGTATCCTTTTATATACACTGGTGGACCGCCCTCATCAATTCAAACCACAAATATCAAACATTTCAAACGTTAAAATCTGGAGACACTGTGTGAATTTTGTGGTTTGTTAAAACCACCTCTTGGTTGATTTGGAGGTATGCTTGGGGTCAATGTCTCACTGAAAAATCCACTTGCAGCCAAGTTTGGGCCCCTTGGCTGAGGGAACCAGATTTTAGGCCAAAATCCATTATTACCTAGAGCTATTTGAAGGTAAGCTGCATTTTATAGCGCTTATCCAAACACTTAATTGATGCTTCATCGACATTAATTGGTTGTTCTTGCTCAGATTGACTCCGCGGTTGAACGCAACTCGAGCCACTCGTTACTCGATTTCGCATTCTATTATTATGATTTGTTCTAGTGAATATTGATATCTGTTTATTTGTTTTAACAATCTTCAGATTTCTGAAGGTCAACAACCCTTTCCCATGGGTATTACATCCGTCTGTTACCTCATTTCACAACAGGAACAGGAAGTCATGCCAGGCCACAAAACAGTTCTCAGACTGAGATGAAGTACTAGATTCAGTAGCATGCAATGAATATATATTTTTGTTGGATTTTATTTAAAATAACTACAAGGGGTATGGACAATTGTGACACAACTTTTCAGAACAAATATACATCACTTGTTAAACAAAAGAGCAATTGTATAAAATAATAGAATTTACCAATGGTTTTGAGAACACAAAATAACCTGTAGCCTATCATTACTTGTATTGTTTATTATATAGTCTTCTTTACTCATCGTCAAGGTTGTACATAATACAACACACAGAGCATATATCCTCACAATAGTTAAATGATTTTAACATATAGATCAAGCCAACAATGTACAGATCTGCTTCTGCAAACCAAGAAAGGATAAATAGCAGAAACATTTAGACTAGCCTAGTGGTAAATATTTATAACTGAGTGGGGACCCAGAGAAGTTTACACTGGCGCAGGATTTCATTAGGAAATAAAAATGTATTTTTCGTAGCCTGAGAAATGCTGTGTTGCGTAAATACATCGTGCTCATGCATCAAGCTGTCAAACAAGCCGCAATCGTCTCATTTTGTGCCTCCATACCTGAAACATGCTTCTCTAGCTCCTCCATGAGAGGGGGATTGGTGGATGACTACTAGGTAGAAATGGCTGGGCACTGTGGCAGAAAACCCTGGGCTACTGATGTAGTTAAAATGCTGTCAGCAAGGGCAAGGTGGGGGAGCGTGGCACACACTCTTAATCAACCCATAGAGGAATTCTGAGCAAACAGCAGTTACAAATGGGCTTTATTTTCGAATATGAATCGTTTGCTTTTCCTCCCATCGCAGCATGCTACACGGAACCAAGCAGAGCCATGTGATCTTGGCTGAATCGATGCTAATGTCCGTCGTCGGCTAGCCCCAGTGCTGAGGCAAACTCAAACTGCATGTTTATTTAACATAGAGATTGCCTTCTGGATAAGGATATCTGCCTGCCAAGCACTGCGGTCCCAGTCCAGACCGAAGGCCAGGCCACCATTTATTTTTATTCCTGCTGAATTTGGTGTTGGTTGACACATGGGGGTGGGGCATGTATCTATAACAGTACGGAAATGTGAATAAGAGACCACCACTACATTTCTTATCGCCCACTATTGTCTCTTTTTAGGAAAACGGCTGACAACTGAGTTAACAGTACTTGCCAGCATTTTAAGCGAGTTCACTTAACTGATGGTGCTATTTTCAGTTTTGGTTACACATTACAGCAAGTTGGCAGTTTGGAAACACAGACTGCAATATATATGGCTCTGAGTGGTCAGTATTTGGCCATAATGCAAAACAGCATGATTTAAAATGGCAAAGAATTCGATGCCTTTTGTTATAATCAGATTTGTTTTAATGCAATGCAATCTCTTAAATATTTAATATGAAGGCAGTTCGGATTTCATGTACGTTGGGATGTGCTCCTAACACAGAACATGTGACATGGCTCGCAAGCCACAGTAGAGACCTGTTTCATTCAGCCAGTGAGCTCAGTTGAGAAGGTAAAGACCCTGTGTTTTTTTGGGTGTTAGTGTTTGTCTGGGAAGAGGAAAAGGTACGCAGGAAGGGGTCCTGTAAACACCACACAACCAGCGAATAAAAAATTAAAGTGTGCGTGTCTGTGTGCATGGGTGGGGGGGGGGTCTACTCTTTATTCAGTTAGTTCTGCTTGTCTTGGGCAGTCCAAATGCCTAGTCATTCTGCTCCTTCTGTGGCCAGCAGCAGCCCCCTGTGCCCCCTCATCAGTAGTGCTGTCGGAGATCCTGAAAGGTGCATTCATGACCTGGCTGTGGGACTCCAGTTTGTCAGCAGTTCTGTTGACGTCAGTGTGGCGTGAGCACTCATTCACATTTCACCAGACACTATGTGAATTATTTCTCCCTCATGAATAGCTATGGTAGTGCGTGCTACAGAGACTGAAATGTGTGTGTATGTGTGTATATGTACATGTGTGTTTGCGTGTGTGTGTGTGCTCGTGTGTGTGTGTGTGTGTGTGTGTTCATGTACGTGTGTGTGTGCATGTGTGTGTGCTGGTTGTATGTGTCTGTGTCTGTCACAGAGTGGGGCCTCTCCAGGAGATAAGGATGCTCTTCAGTAAGGTGTGTGTGAGAAATGGCAGGCTGTGCCGGCTCTCTCCAGTCTTCCTCCCTCACAGCACAGCTGCCACCCCTCCACTCATCAAAGCGCTGAGACTATCCTCACCAGTGCAACACCCTCCAACCATTACCCCCATGGGAAGACTTATGAATTGCAGCCAGTCCTTAACTAAGGGACACAGGGGGCGGGGGGAGGGGGGGGAGCACTTGTCTGTGAACATCATGTCTCCCTTCTGTTGAAACAGCTGCAGGTTAACTAAAAGTTGTCTGGCTTTTCTCCATTACTACGGTGTCCATTTTAGGACCAAAAGTCCGAGTTAGACAAAGTTGAGCCAGATGAACAGCCTCTCATTCAGAGTCAGTGTCACTGTCAGGTAAACACGGTATGGATCATACTTGAGCCAGAGCCACATGGATCAACTGGAGTTTTAATTTTCAACATGGGCTTAATAGACAGATTCCTATTATTATCAGGTTTCCAGAAATCAGCTATTATTGTTGTTTTAGACTGGATGCTATCATTAGCTACATAATAATAATAGCTAACTAGCCAGCAAAATGACTGGGCAGACATTACATTTGCTTGCGTGTGAAAACTAAAAAGGCAAAAAATATTTAGCAACCGCATTTGCTTAATTTACAAAGCACCAATCTACGCGTTTTCTTGGAAAAACTTTTTTAAAGCTTTCAAGTATGATCCAACTCCAAATGATGCTCACCTGACTTCCATGTGTTTATAATGCTGTCATAGAATAAATCTAGCACAGTGCTTTACTTATACTGTGAAAAAATGAAAGAAAAAAACAACAAATAGGACATTGGAGTACAATGGATCTCATTTTGGAGCTGAAGGTATGCTTAATTTAATCATCACCAACAAAGGAATTAGTCACTCAGCATATAATAATAATAATAATAATACATTGAGATTCTTCCATCCAGTGTAACTGCTATACAGCATGTCCTCTTATTTAGTTGTGTAGTGAATGAACATTCAGAGATTATTCATGGTTTGTGGTTGAATAATATGTCGGGTCTGTGAAATGACACAAACCAAACGCATTATTTCATATGTCTGCTGCCCTGACAACCCTCTACTATCAGACTCCCCAACTGCCAGAGATAGTTATGTTGATGAGTCCTGACCTTTGACCTTGTGAGGAGACTCACAGGAAGAGGAACAGGCAGAACACTCTGGGGCCAGTCGCAGATCTGAACACCGACACACAGGGGGGAGCATCCTGACTGCTCAGACAGAGCCACAGAGGCCAGTGGGTCAGTTAAGATCATTTTGATAAGATATTTTGGGCTGGCTTCCCAAACTCATAACAGATGGCCTGCCATACCTGGAGGTGAAGATTCAGGTTTGCCACAAAGGGGACATCTATTTAAAAAAGCATGAAGCATGAGACTTTGGCCACCCTGAAAAGACTGGTCTGTTTTGTGGTAAGTGTAACATGTATTTATAATGACACGATAGGAATAGAAGTGGCAGGTTAAATTGGCACAATCCTTATGATGTTAAAGAATCAGGTGATTTTCATTTGCATGGCCAAACCAAATTGTATTGAGCTCATTGCAGTGAGTTTAGGCTATGCCACAAAACCATCTAAGGAATGCAAGTGACACCCTGTCTTTTGGATTCTTTAGTGGGGGTTTTTCAATCCCATGATGAGACTGGAGCAATGATAAACATTTCACCCTCTGTGATAGAGGGTGAATATAGAGCTATGTCTATAGAAGGTGCACAGAAGAAAGTAAAATACACAGCCTGTCACAGACATCCAAACACATTGCGAGGTAAGTGCTTAAATTTCTGTACATTCAACACCATATTGAAAAGAGCTACATTACATATTGCCATTCATTCAATAAAAGCCCATGGGAGCAACAGCAACGTTTCCAATTATGCTGCAGGACATGACTAATGTCTCTGTGCAGTATAATGACAGCTTAAGTCTAAGCAACGGCGCCATGCAAAACAAAGGCATCAATGTTGCTAAATAAATTACAATATTACCTTACAACTTATTGGTTATACTTCTTAAATTGCATAGGTATCCATTTTTATTTTTTGCAATGTTGTAAAGAAGCAGGTTTTCCCTTTAAGGAAATGCAAAAGACAACTGAGGCATGCTGTTAGCATGGTTATATACTCTCTCATACTCATAAAAGTGTGAATAGTAGAAACGCTCAAATGAAATGTTTTGATATTCTCATATCCTTCCTACTAATTGGGTATTAAATTTTGTGGCATAGATAATACATGTTTTCAATATTTGGGAGTGGAACGCTCCACTCCCAAGTCTCTTTTAACCTGAAAGAGAGAACGACACTGGCAGCCAGTACTGTAGTGCAAACAGGTGACTGTCAGGATGCGTGGGGGGGTTGGACCCAAACGCAGAGGTCAAACAAAACTCCAAATGAAGGGAAACAAAGACTTTACCAAGTAAACGGGGAACAAACAAAAGGCCACGAGGGGCAAAACCACAAACACAAAAAGATACTTAAAAACCTAAAAAAGAAAACCAAAACAGAACACAGGCAGGGCGGAACACTGGCAGGACAGAAAACACACAAGGCACAAGCGGAACCGAAGCGGGCAGAATACATACATTCAGGAGAGAACACAAGTGGAAACAAACACAAGGAAACCAGAACATAGACAGGAACGCATGGAGCAGATTTGAGGAGGGGAGCACAGAACAACCAGACATACCGCAAGAATCCAGCACCTGAGTCAAGGAAGAGGGCAACTTAAATAGAACACACTGACGAGACACAGGAGGGCACCATGAACAATCAGGCCACGGAAGGGGAAGGGAAAACGAGACAGCCAGAAAACAATGATTAGACAATTGGAAACAATCATACAATTAACACAGGGGGAGCAGGACACAAAACAGAAGTGCCGCCATCTGGCGGCCCAACAGGGAAAACGCAGACAGGAACGCAGGACCATGACAGTGACACACGTTATGCAGCAGCATTCAGCGGGTGTTCTTATGAAGACAGGCTTACACAGATTATCTTTTTTTTTTTTTGTTGCATAAAATCTATTTATATGGCAATTCAGGTTGAGTAGCTTGTATAGGAATACAATGGCAGAGCCATTACAAGGCCATTTCCCCAACCACCATAGTGCACTACCACCACTGCACCACTACCACTGCTATCAGAGGCAAGAGTGTTCTGTTCAAACCCCCCAAAAAGTCCATCTAATCTTAACCATCCAAGGGCAATTTAAAGATTCTACAATTAATCAATCCCGCTTACGTCAGTATATGGAATGGTCTTGCGAGCACGAGGCCTGTCCCTTTGGCCATACAACTACATTCATCAACTGGAGGCTCAAAGTTTTCTGGGATACCAAACCAATCCATTACATGATGATGATGATGATGATTGAGGGCAGCACTGTGAGCCCTAACACTTTGGCCGTCCAGTACCGGAGCTGGGGAACCTCGTTCTAGATGTCAATAATGGCTTCATTAATGTACGATTATGAATGCCTTTTATTCATCTTTGAATTGCATTATAGCAAAGGTTCAAGCACTGACCTTTTTCATCTGACACAAAACTTTGTATTTTAGCAGAAATCGTGAAAATGGCTTCATAGGATGAACAGAAATACACAGAAAAGCATTACAGTGAAGAATGAACAAAGCTATTTAAAACTAGACCTGAATTATAAAGCAAAGCTTTCTTTGACCGCAAGAGAATCCTTTTTCCTGAAGGGACAGTGAATGTTTGGAGTGATTAGGTATCATATGGGTTTCAGTCCAAACATTTACACAACCTGGGGTTCATTACGGCTCAGAGAAGGCCTTTTGTGTATGACATTTTACCCTCAGAAAATGTCGGTGCATTAGTGTGGTCAGAGAGCACTTAACACTAAGTGCAGCCCTCATTCTGCAGCCAGAGTCTTCACCACCGTGGTCTCTGGGTTTTAAGCAAACGTTCGGACCCCCCCCCCCCCCCCCAACCAACCAACACACACAAACTGTTGGCCCATTTTAAGCATTACATTTTATTCCGACGTTCATGTTTACATAAGTTCTGTAGCATACATAAAACAGGAAGTGAAGATAAACTGCCAAGCACGTTAACGCAAACAGAGGTGGATACCTAAAACTACGACCACGACAGAAAAAACCTACAACTGTTCTGAAAACGCTACGTTATTTTGGGCTGCTGAATGGCGCACTCTGCTAAAGCACTCCTGCTATGTGACGCACCCTGCCGTTCAGAAGTGAATCCTGGGTGCTCACTGTGACCAGGAGCCACGCAGGTAAGTGCATAACTGACTGCAGCAGGAGGGATGCTTACAACTGTCGACCGTTCAACTGCAGCCTGGATGCACCAGCTGGTTCACTCCTACAGTGCAATAACTAGGCAGTTCAGCTGGTGGACTGCAAGGGCCCTCCCTAATTTGGGTAAGATGTGATAGCAATGAGGCAGGGCTACAAATACGGTTCAGCATTTCAAATTTGGTCAAAAAAGAAAGACGAGGTATACAAGCCATTTTCAAAAATATTACAAAGGTGTGATTTTGAGCATCAAATATTGCACAAAAAGGTTTGTCTCAAACCTAAATTTATTGTATTGTTCTACTCATCGTTCTTTGGGCAGATTATTTTCTTACGCAATATTGCTGGGGCTTTCAACGGGTTTTGATTGTGATTGAGAACCCAAGGGGGAGAGGGCTGGTGGAGAGATTGTGATTTTGAACTGGGGGGGTGGGGAGGTGGTTGCAATCATAGACCAGGACTGGGGTGATTGGGGGATTGCATACACAGACTGGTGGAGGGAGAATGCCATCACGGACCCCCTATGGTACCTTCGAGCACCCCCTGTTAAAAACTCAATATTGTATTGTTATATACTGCAGCTTTTATTTCACATATTCAACATTTTTGCAGCTGGACATTTTGAAGCAAGTTCAGATGAGTACTTTTCAGAAGGATACAACATGTGAGAATGTAACCCACAATCTATACGAGAAGCCCAGCTCCTTCATCGTGAACTTTCTACAAAACCACAACTACCGCTGAACAACAATACTACCCATTGCCCTCTGACTATTTAAAAAATATTTTACTCTATTACACATTTTAATTCAAATCTGTCTTATGGCACAGAAATCCATTGTCGGTTCCAAAAACATCTTTACTATCATCAGAAACCTCCCACCAGAAAGCTTAACACCAATCAGTCCTTAAAGGTACATGAGAGCACTTGCAATTTCACTAAAAGCAGCCCCCATGCATTTTAAGTGCAAGGGCAGTTATCAAAAAACACTCCTACAGTTCAGCCATCCCACAAATCCATAAGAACAGTGGTCTGGGGAGAGCACAGTATGCACTACTAGCATGAGAGTTCCAGCAAGCTTAGATAAAACAGGCCAATATTCCAGCTCAGCTGCTTGCTTGAAACTGGTAATTGTTTTAGTTGTTGCCATGAAAGCAATAAACTGTTATCCTTAGATAAATGCATCTCTGCCCAATACGACTGATGATTGCTATAAATATTTCACAATTATCAATAATACAGTAGGGTGGCGCCTGATAAATATGTTTTCTCGTGGTGTCATCACAATGTCGATGCCATGACAACTAATTGCCTGGATAAGATAGTTTTACATTCCTCTCCCCTAATACTGTATCTCCGCCACACAGTCTGTCTTGAGTGGCATTTCTAAGGTTTTGACAGAGAGGCTAATGGCAAATGCAGTTTGCATACGAGTGTACGTACATACTCTACAGCCTCTGTCCCAATGGATCTCACAGAGGACCGCGTGCACTCCGAGGGGAATTTCCAATCTCATCTTCTGATGTCCATACTAAGACTTTGGTCGATTACTGTACATTTAAATAGTTGTATTAGAAATTTTATACATAGCTACTTGTTAGCAACTTGCTTTTTTAAAGCACATAACGGCTTCAAAATTCACAGTTGAGATATTAAGGGGTGTAATTTATGTCAGTGAATGAAATGTGAAATTCTCTTAAGCTTACATTAAGCACAGACCTTATTTTCTACAGAAAATGAACTCCCTATGGGGAAAAAAGCATTGGAAATCTGCATGGCGGAAGTAACCTCCAGGTTGCCTGACATAAACACATCATCACTGTAGCATTCTATAGAAGTGTTAAAGACCCAACCGCTGCAAAGGAGTGACTGGTCCTAGGAAGTGGTTTGAAACTATGGGATTTCCCATAGTGGAAAACAAAATCATATCATCTCATGAGCAAATAGTTCCACAATCTCTTTCTTTATACGATGTGTTCCAATCAGTTGATTGTAAAATATATATATATTTAAAATTTTTACATATTAAATATATATTAAATACTAAAGATATATTTATAACACATAGCACCCTGGCCAAATGTTTGATTTTTAAAGTGAGCTAATATTTTTACATCTGTTTTTGAAGCATAAAATAGCTAATTAATTGTACAATGACTGAAATATTATTAATCATGTGTTAAAGTTTGTTTATTTTCCATTTGAAGGCATCCAAATTTATTCCCAAATTCGTCCTCATAAACGAATAAATACAGTTTTGAAGAAAACTGCATGTAAGGACTGCAGGTAGCATAGTAGCGCTGTTGAGATTTTCAGGGTTATCTGATCACATCTGTGTCCAGGTTGAGGGCACCCTCCCCAAGGACACAGTCTGCTCCTTCCCTCTTAATGGGTTTCAGCTCTAACACGAGGAACGAGGGGCGAGGACTCTAAACATGGCCGCCCTATCAGCCTCATCTGTGTCTCACACTCACACCGCATCTGCTGTTATGGGATCCCCTCTGCTGCAGCCCTAAATCCATAACTTCCTAATTCAGAGAGACTCCCAGAGAGACGAGAGTGTGTGTGTGTGTGTGCGTGTGTGTGTGTGTGTGCGTGCATGTGTGCGTGGGTGTGCCTGTGCTTCATTACTGGATTATTCTGCTCCTTCAAACTGAGCGGTATGTAAGCTGTATGTGTGCTTGCTGCGGAAATGAACTGCAGCTAGTTCGTGCAAACTAAATGAAAACAATGAAGCTTTGCATTGACATCAGCCACCGCTGTGTGCATCCGGGGAGACGCTAGGTCATTCCGCCTCGTCCAGCTAGCTGAGATGCTCGCACACTGACGTCAATGCGGAGATCGCCTGCAAATTGGTCTAAATATCATATTGGTGGCTACATTGGCTGCATCCCGTCTCCACATCTGATTGAGCAACTGAACATACCATCTTCTCTTTGTTCTGTACTTTTTTGCATGTACTAAACTAAAGCAACTATCTGAGGTTGCTGCAGCAAATGCTTTCTTTTTTATTTTAACATAGCCTACGAAATACAAATTATACAAACATATATGGCATTCAGTGCGAAACACTGAAAATTAAAAAATGGCACGGAAAACATCACTTCTGTGTTTCTTGCGGTTATTGCAACCTTATAATCTTATTATGCGTTCCCCACTGGTGTGAAGTGTTGTGAACAGTTTGAAGGTGCTATGAGTATACACACGTTTATATGTGGCACCATGTTCGGCTGCAGTTTGATTTCGTATGAAGTACACACCTAGTATTACACTACACTACGCTACAGCCTGCCTACCTGATCACGCATCCAGCCTACTGCAGGATTTTGGGCCCAGGAAACCACCAGCTACAGCTGCTAAGGGAGTGGCAATGATTAGTCTCACACGGTGTGCAAACAGGCAGGGGTTAAATATACCTGACGTAGTTTATGCAGTCTTTACACTACCTGTAGGGCTGGGACTAGTCTTGGCACACTTTCTGATATGATAATCTTCATGACCAAAGTCAGGAAAGAGTAAGGTGTACTCTCTATGAGCTGTGGAATGATAAATTGAGATATTTTGGTTATGTAGTGAAGAATGCTCAGCCTTTGACTTTCTGTAGCACTAATGCCACATTACAAAATAAGGCAATTACAGTCAAGTACTGCAATTGCCACCAATTGCTGTTTAGAATTTACTATGATTCCAAAGCAATTTTACAGTAAATTATATTGAGAAACGCACAGAAAACCACAATTTTCAACAGCCTCTGATCCAACACAGGCCACCTCAATGCAGCATTATTTACTAAGGAGCCATGAAAGAAAAAGATCTCAAGTTTGTAAGCCTCATTTTCAGTAGTGTTTGCTTAACTAGTTGCCTTGCATTTCTGAAGGCATACAACAAGATTTCTCAAGCCACAACACCACTGTACTTTCATTATTGGTGCAGTTTTGATCCAACAGGAAATGTTGTTTTGCGCTACACAGTAATTTAGAGTGATAACAATGATAAGTTTCTGTGACAAATAAGTGAAATACACATCTGAAATCTTAAAAGCCATTATTTTGCATCTACCCTACGGATGTGTATTTTGAAAAAGCTACATTGTCTGGTTTGCCTGCCAGTGAGTCTCCATTTTCCTGGTAGAATTTGACCAATTATTTGCCCCACCCACCTCCCCCCAGTTTAAATTGCAGCGCTGTACATCACTGAGTTAAACCGTACCCCAGACGCTGGCTCTGTGGTGTCCCTGTGGGCAAGTTTTTCTTCTTTTTTCCAGCAGCTCCAGGTTGGAAAGCGGGTTAATAGCGCCATGAATCATTCTTGTTCTACATTTAGAAGGATACGCATTAAATGCTTAATTAAACGCAGCCAAGTAGGAATTACCTCTGAAACCCCCCCCCAACGCTGGGGCGCTCTGGGTGTGAGGGACGGTGTCATTTCTGTCTCTGCCAGGTGTCTGCGTCTGTGGAGGGAGGGAAGCGCCAGCCAGACGGAGGCTCTGACTCAGGCCTGCTGATTCGGCCTCCATCCCCTGGGGATCCCATAGACACACACACACACACACACACAAGCACATTTACACGCACACACACACACACACACACACAAGCACATTTACACACACACACACACACACACAAGCACATTTACACACACACACACACACACACACACACAAGCACATTTACACGCACACACACACACACACACACACACACACGCATACACACACACACACAAGCACATTCACGCACACACACACACACACACACACACAGACATGCATACACACACACGCACACACACACACACACGCACACACACACGTGCACACACACACACATATACACACACACACACACACACCTAGACATGCACACACACACACACACATACACACCCATATATACACACACACACACACATTCACACCCAGCAGCCACGCGCACACACACATACACACATGCACACAAATATGTGCTCACACACACACAAGCACATTCACACACATACACATGCTCTCACACACACACACGCACACACACACACACACACCGGGCCTGTCTCCAGCACTTGGCTCCCTGTCAGTCAGGAGCCACAGAGCATGCAAATCGGGGATGTGACAGACAAGTGCCAATCAGATCCAGAGATCAGAGGCAGGAGGAGCTAGAGGGGGTGGGGGAGAGGGTTTATTACTCAATACCACCTTGAGGTGTTGCCTTCTGAAGATTACTACTGAAGATCAGAGCAAAAGCTCCAGGGTCACAGAATGCTAAAGCCCACCGTCTCCATTTGATTGACTTTAGTGAGACAGACATTTCAGTTTAATCACAAAAATGGCCTTTGTTTCGTACTCAGGTGACAGTGTTGCACAATGGTTATTTAAGAGATTGTCACTCCAAGGCTTTAGGTTGGATTGCCAGGTTAGGCACTGCAATTGTACCCTTGAGCTCAATATTTAAACTGAAATGCTTCAATAAATATCTGTATGTATACGCTGTATATATGGGTTGCACGCAAGAAACTATAATCTCTAACTGAGACTTGAATCAGACTTGAAGTTTATTTAATAGTAGTATCTATGTTTATTTCCGATGCCATGCTCTGTTTGGGCTTTGGCTTTAAGTGGACAGAAATGTCTTTTCCCCTTAATGCTGAGGACAAAATGCAGTAGTGCTCCAACTGAACTGAGGCTTCTTGCACCCAAGAGATGAGCGAAACCAAACTACGGCTCCCTCCCTCAGTCCTTCCCTCCCTTACACAGTGTTTTGTGTCCTCACAAGAGACGCTAGGTCTACTGTTTCACCGCAAAATTCAGAGGAATTGACTGTGCCACCACCCCCACCACCCCCACGCCCCACCCCAAAACACACCCCAGTGGTGAACCCGCGCCATGGGCATTGCACGCCTCTGCGTCAGCCAGGCAGCACTCCTGAATGGCAGCCAGGCAGCACTGCTGAATGGCAGCCAGGCACATCTCTTATTAATTGCCACCTGAGTCACACTTAATCACTGTTACCACTGTCATTCATTTTCCTGGGAGGTCTTACATAATTGCAGGTAATTGCAGCGCAGTCACGTGTGATCGATTGCTGTATCCTCGCTGCTGCGTGGTCCAAATTGTCTGTGTAGCTGTGTAGGTGCAGTCTGATGTCCCGTGGGTGGGAAAACTGAAAAGCAGAAAACCTGGGGGACCAGTTACAGCTGAGTCCCTGAAATGTTTGTTTTTTTGCCAGGTTCCTGTCAAACTTCAAACTTTACATCCAGCTGAAATCTTTTAAATCCTGAACTTCTCTCTCCAGTTGATTTGTGCAGTGGACAACAGCTTAATGCAAGTTTTTGTTTCATTGGAGTCTTTCTTTTATTGTTTTATATAATAGTCCCAAAATATCTAGGCAGTGATCTCTTTCCGCAACTGAATTGTTGTTGGAAAGACAGCGGTAATGCTAGACATATGGAAAACCGTGGAAATCTTCATATTTGCATATTTCCACTGAACCATTGCTGAACTGTGGAAATGACAGTCACTGCTTGTCTGGCCTCATACAGTGATATCGTTTTCTCTGTGGCTGCATGGTTCACAAATAGTGTTTGTGACTCAGCTCGCTAGCTACACACTCGCACAGAGTAACACATAGAGGCTAAGGATTGATGAAGCAGCAGCCTATGGCCAGTGATGCCAAACGTGCACAGGTATATGGGAACATGGATTACATTTCATATAAAAACTGGCTGTGAAAAAACATCATACCATTTTCACAGGACACAGCAGGGAAGGAGAAGACGCAAAACATTGTTCTGAAGGTCAGCACCCAGGGAGTCAGCAGATACGGGGCGGGGGGGGGGCGGGGTGTTTAACCGTTGTTGTGTGCGACTGGCGGCTGTGCCAGGACTCCGCTGTGGTTTTCCGTTGGAGGCCCCGGAGTTTTGCCCACGCAGCTCGCCCTGGCACCAGTCTGTCCGAGAGACGCTCCCCTCCCTCCCCTTCTTAGGAGCAGCAGAAAAAACGGCTCGCTTTGCTTCCCCAAAATAGAGAGGATCCTGCCCTGGGCTTGGGGTGGGGAATGAATAAAGGTGTGTGTGTGTGTGTGTGTGTGTGCATGGTGCGTGCATGCGTAGTGCATGCATACGTGTGTGGGTGTGTGTGTGTGTGTGTGTGTGCATGGTGCGTGCGTGCATGCGTAGTGCATGCATGCATGTGTGGGTGTGTGTGTGACGTGCATGTGTGTGTGTGTGTGTGTAAGGATGTGTGTGTATGGTTCATGCGTGCTTGTGTGGGTGTGTGTGCCTGCGTGTGTGTGTGTGATATGCATGTGTGTAACTGTAAGGGTTTGTGTGTGTGCTTGTGTGGGTGTGTGTGCCTGTGTGTGTGTGTGTGATATGCATGTGTGTAACTGTAAGGGTTTGTGTGTGCGTGTGTGTGTGTGATTGTGTGTGTAAGGGTGTGTCTGTGTGTGTGCACACACCAAAGTTTCCTCAACAATCCAGCCAGTATCCCTGCATACATACAAAATCAACCGATTCATCAGTCCAGAAGTTTTTTTTAGCCATTATTTAATTTCCTTTTTTTCCACACACGGAGACAGAGGAAACATTCAGACAGTGCCGCCCTTCGGTCTGAGGGGACGAAGCGTCTCCGTGCCTCGGCTGCAAAGATAACCGCGCCGCTATCGGGAGAGAACGCGAGGAAATGAATCAAATCTGATCCGCGGAGGGCGCAGGGCACAGACTGTGAGAGAGGCCTTTGAAAGGCCCGGTCCCCTTCATACCGCGGCAGCGCCACCGTATATCACCGGGACGCAGGGCTCATATGGGCCACAGCTGAGAGCCTCGCTCGGGGCGGAAAAACACCGCGGCGCAATAAACGCTCATTTGCAGGGCGCCATTTTTTTTTCTGAAGGGAAGGAACCAGTCTTATATCCGCCGGTGAATTTTTTTTCCCCCATCTGCTCTTTCAGGTTTTTTTTTTTTTTGACACAACCTTGTAAATCTTTTCACGTCTATGTCCTCAGCTCGGTGAGAGAAATAGTTTTCAGTTACAGGCAAATGAACTGCAGACATTTTAAAGAGGCACAGAATAACAGGCTGTACACTTTATTTTTATTTCTGCGTGTATGTACTACTGTACATTGTACTGTACATAAAATGTCTCATATTCTCCTATGTGTGTGTTGAATTGAGGCCCTTAACTCACATTCCAAGTATCTATGGTTTTGGCCATCGAAAGGATCAAAATGTTGAACTGGAGATTATGAGTTTTATTTCTGTTACATGGTTGCATGTCCCAACCCAGATTGTGTTCATTTCTTATGAAATAAGAATGAAAAAAAAAATCTGATATAAAATGATTTCATGTCATGTTTCAAAGATTTTACTTTTAAAAGACTTTTTTTGAAACATATTGAATGCACACATTTAACATTAATTATGTGTTCAGCCATCAAACACCGCTGGCAAACTAATCTCTCCAGAAATATGGAATCTTTTAGGCTGCTACCCCTCAAGCCTGAATTTCGGGTAGAATGGACAAGGTTTGCAACATCGTAGTGACTGATCTCTACAGAAAATATTTCTACAGAAATAATGCCCGAGGACTTCAGTAAATCTACTGGCTATCAGTTTATTTTTAGATCTGAACAGGGAGGACGTGTCACCTTGAGGTCCCAAGGTCAAAAATTGTGCCCTCGTCTCCAGGGCCAACCGGAACTGCAGTCAAAGGGACTTGTTTGCACAGCCTTTGACCTGTTGATAGTTAGAGCTGGGGCAGCCCCCAGACTCCTGTGTGTGCGTGTGTGTGTGTGTGAGTGAGTGAGAGAGAGCGAGAGAGAGAGAGAGAGAGAGAGAGAGAGAGAGAGAGATAGATTATTCCTGAAGACAAGGTTCTCCCCCTGTGAACTGAGTTTTAATTTTATGTGTTCTGAGATCATTGAGAACTTCTTCAGAAACCATGACACCATAGGTTGCCTCCAAATAACAATTCTACATTAGAATGCATAAATGTCATCAGATGTTAACCATAACTCCCATTCTCACTGAATTCAGCTCCAGATTTATTAAGCACCAACAGCCATTGGGTGGACTGCCGACTCCTTAAAATTACCTAGCAATGTCACAGTGGTAGGACACAATTGTCCTCAGGGAGGGGGGCTTTTGGTAACTAAGGTCTTTTGACTCCCGTTCATAAATTCTCCCTAACTACTCACCTGAATTGTACAAGCTACCTTCTGTGAGAGATACACCTCTCCTGTTATTGGCTTGACAGCGCAAAGCAGTAACTGGCACGTGGGTGAGTGTATATGCAGAGTGCATACACTTCATCTGTAATGCTGGTAACAGAGCAATGAGGCAAAGGTATAGCACAATTATTAATATTTCACCATCAACAATGTGTCTCTCTCTCTCTCTCTCTCACTTTCTCTCTCTCCTTCCCTCTCTCCTTCCCTGTCTCACCCCCCTCATCCTGGACATCATTTTCCTTCATTCCCTGATTTGAGAAATCTTTGCTTCCTGCATTTCCTGCAATTATCCCATTACTTATCTCCCACTGGTTCTAGACCTGCAGAAAAGAGGGCTGTCTGCTGCCACCGCCAGCACAGAGGCGGCCTTTTGTCTGGCCACGCCCCCCTTAACCCCCCCCCCCCCCCCCCCCCCCCCCCCCCCCCCCCCCCCCCACTTCTGCCATGTCACCATCCCATCTGATGTGCTTGCTCATGTCAGCGGGAAATGGCTTCAGAAGGCTCCCGCTCACAGTAGACCCCCCTGTTCACCAAACGAAAGAAAATATGGGCGGAAACGTGATGAGCCTCCTTATCGGCGTCCTCCAGTACTTTACGCTCGGTGCACTTACAATGTGCCGGAACATTCCAGAGAAGGGTGAGCCGGGACCGAACTCAGGCCTCCCAAACTGAACCTGAGAGAGAGAGAAAGAGAGATAAGAGGGAGGAAAGTAATCTGAAAGAGAGGCAAAGGGGAGACCATTGGTCAAAGGTAGGACTCCTCCAGACCACCCCAGTGCTAAATGTCCTGCCAGGATCTTCCAGCACTCCCCTTCCCCCCATTCTATCACTCCATTTTCTGTTGGTGCCCGTGAGAGTGGCTCTTATCAGCCTGAGTTTAATTATGGCTCCTCTGTAGAACACCCCCCAACACCCACACACACACACACATAGCCTCTCTCATTGGTCCACTGGATTACAAGACCAGACAAGATCCCATTATTACTGGAAAAGAGCCACATGGATCAGGCACAAAATAAGGTGCTTTGGCCCTAATACTTGCCAAAGTAAAGGCTGGTTCATTTTGGTGGTGGATGAGGTGAGTTTCCCTATTTCACTATGAAGCACTTTGAGATCATGACATGAAATTCTCTATGTAAATTAAATAAAAATAACATTAGTAATAAGATTTGTGCTGATGCACTTTGATGGAGAGCAGGCTGATGTAAGCATTAGAGCTGATAAATTTAATTTCCTGTCTTTTGAGGCTTGGCAAATGCAAACAATTAACTTAAAATTGTTTTTGTGATTATTATTATTATTATTATTATTATTATTATTATTATTATTGTTATTATTATTATTATTATTATTATTATTATTATTATACCCCTTCCAACTCTGTTGTCAAGACTGAAAGTAACCAGAAATAATCAGTCCATCCAAGTTTTTATTTGAAGCCAAAAATGCTGGTGGACAGTTTTATTAATCATATTTCATATTTTTCTGAGCCTCCTTCCTTCCACATTATAACCATGCTGATTAGATAAACTACTGCAGCATGTAAACCCGGCCTATATTGATGAACCACCGCAATGGATATGTTTATTTAAGCAATCTTTGAACAAAGCCTTTTTTTATTGAGTTATGTAAAATATTGGGATCGGTCTTGTCTCCAGTGTGGTGTCCACAGACGACTTTCACATGGAGGGGGCCAATCTAATGTTTCTACATTGTGAAGGCACACTGCACATGCCCCTGTCATGAGTGAATTTGATTTGTCTAACTCATTTGTCTTCACGGGAATCTAATTTGACTGGAGACAGCAGCGCAGAAAGAAATAAAGCTGTCAATAGAATGGGCTGTGTTCTGCTGGGAGATGGCTGCACACTAAGTGACCCCCGCCCCCAGTGTCTACGTCACATAAAGTTTAAATAACTACACATGAAGTAGCACTGGCTGTTCGTGTATAAGCGTGGCTTGCAGTTAATTCCACAGTAATACATTTTCCATATGAATGTGAATAAAATGTTTTTTTGTTATTTTTTGTGCGCTCGTATATTTGTTGTATCGCTGTAATCTTCCGTATGTTTGTGGACATTATTTTAATTATATAGAATAACACATTACACAGCAATAACAAGAGCTCTGGACATGGGAGCAAGGGGCAGGGGACTAATACAATGATCAAATGAATTTTAGTGGTGAGAAAATGCATTAAACAGAGCGCCACAGAAGTGATGAAGTGAATCTTAAAATACAGCACAGGTTATTGCATAAAACAGAAGTAATAACTACTGCCTCAATAGGACAGTGCTGTATAATAATACCGATGAGATGGAAGACACCACAGAGAACAGACTTTCTGAAGTGTAGCCATGTAATTACATTATTCTATCTGAGCACTGTTCACTTTGAATCCCTTCTAGTCTCCACTCAATGATGCAGCCTTAATTCCAGCAAATTACAAAACACATTGTGCTTAACTTTGAGTGATGAATTTAAGTGACTCTTCCATTGTAAATTCTTACCCAATCTTGTCTTCCCATAACAGCTGAACTTGCGATGTTTATGTACATTTGCATAAATTTGTTTGTCAGTTGCAGACCATTGTTTGTCAGTCATGCAGAGACTAGTCAGCAGTTTAAGCCCATAATACCGCATCTTTTGCATGCTGCAGTGTCCATTGTATTTTTTATGGTCGAACATCAACTGTTAAAAAAAACACACACACAACCACAAACGTATTTGACTCAAATTCACAATGCAGTGCTTTCTTTGTATGAGTGAAGTAATACATACTGGCTATATTCTGTTGGCGGCCACAAATAAGCCATTCTTTTCTTAGCAATGATATGACGCTGGAAACCTAGTGATTACATTTTTTTTTTTTAAGTGCAAACATTCTTCCGAGAACTCAATTCACTAGGAAAGGTTAGTGACATTCCCCTTGACCCCGCAAATATCACCCAGGCATCTGGTTAGTGGTCATTCTAGAGGACAGTGTTTGTGGTGAACATGTTGTTCTCAATGTTTAGACAATACACTGGGCAATGGCTGTCCTTTGTGTGTGGAGCTGGTCATTTGCAGGAAAGCATTACTTCAGATTCCCCCCATAAAAAGTGTAGGGCACAAATTTTCCTAAAGCATTAATAAAACATTTTAGAAGCATTAAATTTTTTAAAAAGCTGATTCTATGCTCAATAATTTTGTTTGTTGTAACATATTTTCCAGGCCAGGAACAAACTCAAACAACACTAGGAAAAAGTCAGGAGAGTGTTTGCTTTATACAGGCACAGATGGAGCAGTGACACCACCCAGACTGAAATGGGGAAAGTCTGTGCATCTGCTTATTGATCAAACACTGGAGTAGATAAGAAGTAGACATTTCACACACACAGGGTGAGAAGCAATCCCCTGTGCCACAGTGCTGGAGTGGGAGGACAGGAGAATATAGGGATGTTCAACTTTCACTCAAATCCAAGTGCAGTTGAATCACCTGACTGTTTATTAAATTATATTCATTATTTATTTGGGGATTACCCTCTAATCCAAGGTGACTTCCATAGATTGAGTACACTGTAAAACATGCAACGTATGGCTTTGATGAAACCCGCTGCTTTAAACAAATTGACTAAAGTAACTCAAAATATTTCATTTTATAGTGCTAAGCTTAATTACAACACAAATCACAGTTGCTAAGTTTTTCAGTTATTTTTTTTGTTGTTTGTTTATTAGTTAATGTCAGTTCATTGGTTTAACCTTGGTTTAACCTCTATTAACAATTATTTTGTTTCATATAAAAATAACTTGAGTTAACGTAACTTTTAGTTGTATTATCTTATGTAACAACAGTCCAGTTTTCTTGAATTATTTAATTATTTATACCAACTTTCCAAGCTTAAATGTACCTAGTTTATCTATTCAGAAGATCTGAATTGAACTTACTGAAAAGCCAAGTTTAAAAAAATTCAAGCAAGCCCCACACCAATGGAATTAGGATTGCTCATTTGATTTTTTAACAGTCATCACTGTAATATTTTAGTTGTTTCAGCAAATAAATAATATTTCAATTTATGGAACTTGACAGATTTAAACTGTCCAGACAAATGCAGTATTGTGTGCTTAAATCATTTAGTGAGGAATGGTGTTTATGATTTACAGTGTATATATCCAATGGGTACACCAAACCATACATGTTATGATGCATTATTAAGTCCCACTTACTGTATGTGTAGATTTAAAAATTAATGTGAATCATTGGTATATCAATGATGGTTGTTTAACAGCCTCTGATTATTTAGAAAATTTATTCTAACAACAATCACCAGATTAATGTAATTAGTATGTTCTGTAAAACCTAAATAGCTTTTTTTTTAGGTTTTCTTTTTATTTTTTTTATCTGTGTATGGATTTCTGTGTGTCCCCTTCCTGTTTTTCTGAAACCTCCCAAAATCAATTCCTTGCTCAAACCGTATTGACTCAGGCAAAAGGCTGATCCGGCAGTCAATGGCAACGTCTGAGAGAAGTCGGGGGGGTGCAGACTCACAGACGCATGGGGAGCAAAGATCACTAATGTAGGTGCCTTCCTCGGGCTAGGAGAGGCCCCAAACAGTAGCCTGGCCCTCCAGACCATCGATTATCTTGTTCCGCGGAGCCGGCCTGCCGTCTGTCCGTGGGGCTGGGGGGGTTTGTCCAGCTGGAGGAACGGGAGATGTGGGGGGAAGGGGGGGTGTGGGAGGGTGCTGAGAGGGTCTCCTGTTATAGCTTTTAAATGATTAAGGAAGACTGGGTACACCTTTCCTGGCGTCTGAGTTTCTGTGAGCCTGATAACCACTGACCTGTTTTAGCCGTGTGTGTGTGTGTGTGTGTGTGTGTGTGGGTGCGTGTGTGCGTGCATGTGTGTGTATGTGTGTGTGTTCAAGTTAGGGTTTCAATGATACCCATTATGTTGGCTTGCATTTCAGCTGATGTAAATCTCACTTATTGCTACTGACTTGCTACTCAGTGCTGCTGACCCCAGAACACCCTTTCCCACCAGTAACTGGCCTGTCAATTAACATGCAGCACACCAGACCTCAACCTGAAGCAGTGACTCTTCAACCAAGTTTGACACAGTGCTAGAGATTCTCAAGACGGACAAAGGAACAGCTTACCCATACTGAATGGTGTGTGCATGTCATTAAATGTTTCTTATGTTTTTTTAAATATCAATGTTTCTTTTTTACTTCTTGGTAAGTGTAAAGCATGATATCACTCACAAAACATTTGTCTCTCACTATCTCAGGATTCAGGAAGAAATTCTGTCACATGTTTTTATTGGTTTTCCCATTTTAAAGAGACCAAAAATGGAAAAAAGACATTCTTGTGAATGATACTAATTGCTGTATATGTAGACCTGTTGACTTGCAGCTCAGGATGGCTTAAAGATGAACAAGAACATTCTGTCCAACTAGGATTAATCTCTTTAAAAAAACTTTCAGGCCATGGTATTTTATGAAATAAAACACAGCTAATGCACTTCCTCTCAACTAGCTCAGGCTTTGGGCTGACCAACTTATCCAGGTTAATTTGCTGTGGAAACACGTCTGGCTCGCTATGCGTACAGGTGACCAGCCGCTAAAGAATTCTGTTCCGGACTTCCATACCTGAAGGCTATTTTCACATGGCTATAAAAATATATTTATTATTTTATAATTAATATTGCCTTTCACACCATGCTCACCAGTCTCTATACGACTTGTCCTTGAAAAGTTTTGCTCATTTTGACATTTCTAAATAAATTGTCCAAGAGCTGTGATGGTGTCCATCTGTTCTAGCCCACCTTCGTGTCTCCAGTCTCAACTGTGATATCAGTGCACCCCCCACTCCCCCACCCACCCTCCACCTTCATCTGCTCTCCTGCCCAGTATCAGTGCCACTGAAGCCCGCGTCTGATCAATAGCAGCCGGGTCATCTCCCAGTACCGAAGCAGCCAGCACAGTGCCTGGAGCCTCATTAAAATTTTATCAAATACAAATCACATTGATTCTTTTTCTCTTCCTATTAAAACAGCAGTCTCTCTCTCTCTCTCTCTCTCTCTCGCTCTCAGTGCAGAAAGGTACCGTGCTGCCATAAGGGGACATCATTTTAATGATATGAGCACTGTAATTTACTAAACTTCACATATTTTGTATCTCGGCTATGAGATACAAAATTTAAAAGGGGCCTGGCGCGTGGGCCTGTTTTTTGTTTACTCTCATTGTCTTTTTGATTTTGCCTGCATTCCTCCAGGAGGTAATAATCTTGAAACCTGAAGCTTCCCCACTTTGACAATGAGAGACAAGTTTCAACAGGTCAACTGGAGGCTTCCAGAAGCCTCTCTCACACAGTTATGCTAATGGGGGGAGGGTCAGAACAAGGTCAATGTTTGCATGCAGCAGCTGATAATTCTGCATGATTCAATCTTACACATGCAGTGCCGTGAAGAGGCATTTGTCCCGTTCCTGATTTCCTCTGTCATTGCATATTTGTCACACTGAGTGGTATCTGATCTTTCGACAAAATGTAATATTAGGCAAAGGGAACATGAGTGAGCACAAACACATTTTTAAAATTATTATTTCATTTATTTAATGAAAAGTTATCAAACACCCATATCATATCACCCACGTGAAAAAGTAACAATAAAAGCAATAACTGAAACCAAACACACATTTGATCTCAGTCATTCACATTGCTGTAGAGGAATTTTAGTCCACTCCTCTTTACAGAACCGCTTTAATTCAGACAAATTGGTAGTTTTTCGAGCATGAACTGCTCATTTCAGGTCTTGCCACAGCATCTCTATTGAGTTCAAGTCAGGACTTTGATTAGACCACTCCAAAACATGAATTATATTTATTTTTAGCCAATCAGATGTGGGCATGTTTTTGTGTTTCGGATCATTGTCTTGCTGCATAACCGTCCATTACGCTTCGGCTTCAGCTCATGGACAGATGAGTACACTGCATTATGACATGCTTTTACTTCTCTTTGGTTCTGCTGCAGTTACAATACCAAAAAAGCGAGCATTGTACACATACAGTTTGCTCCAGAAATGTATCTTTTATGTGCGCACAGCATCAAACATGTCATATAGTGGTTAAAAACACAGACTTTAAAGTGCAAAAGTGCAGGTCACGTTTCAGCTGACAACAATGCTAAAGGGAGACAATGTGGTGTTCATTTAAAAGTCGGATTGCTTCTGAAACAAACATATTTTTCTTCCTGTTGAGATGAGTGAGATACCAAGAAGCATCTCCCTGATGGAAACAGGGTAAACTTGCAGATGCATTCATGTTGGGATTGGAACTCACTAAAATTTCTCTGGGGGGTAATTTCTCTGGGTCCAGTAATTTTGGAACTGATGTTCACAATACTCAGCGGCTAAATTTTATGCCTTTGAGTGAGGGAAGTCGAATGCTATAGTCTCATTAGTTGTGCTGTCAGTTTGCAGAAAAGAGCAAGTGTGGTCGTGTGGTCTGCCCCAATTTTCAGGGAGGGGGATACTCAAGGTCATGAGCCCCTGCCTGCTCCTGGAGCTTCAGTGCAGTCTGGAGCAGGGGGGGGGGGGGGTGTTTGATCTGGGACCCAGCGAGAACTGAGCGAGAGGAATCTGAGGTCCTGCGGAAACTAGGGATGCGCTGCAGAAAGACACACACAGGCTTAAGGGAGACACAGCAGAGGGAGCTGTTTCCCATAGTGCACGTAGATGTCCTCATAAGTGTGTGTGTATGTGTACATCATTTGTTTGCGCTTGTACTTGTGTATGCACATGCATTGTGTGTGTGTATGTGTGTTTGTGCAACATGAGTCTGTACCGTATGTACTGCGTTTGTTTGCACGTGTGTGTGTGTGAGTGAGAGTGAACACTGATGTTATCTGTTTGTGTAAGTGTACATTCCTCACGTTCAGCTTGCATTTCAGCATATCAGTGTATTCATGTAGTCAAACACATGCCTTCACAGCAGCAAAGTAACATAGTTATAGCAACAAAAACTAGATTTTAATTGACTGTATTCTTCTGTCCCCATGCAAGAACACAAATACACATTAAAGGAACACAAGAACCTGTTGTGTGCATGCATTTGTGCATATTGGAGTACATGAATGTAAATACTGCATGGGGCTTTCTTCTTGAAATATAGGTTAAAGATAAGCCAAGCTCATTTGTAAATTTTGGCTCAATGTTTTCGAAAGATTCAGTAGTCCAGAGTGTGCATAGTTTCAAGAATAAGCTGTCCTGTATTTCAAGAATTGCTGAACCATTAATAGCTGTGTGATTTCAGTTAAAATCTGAGATATGAGAGTTTTCACAGGGGATACAGTCCGGCCTCTCACGCTGGCAGTGGCTCTACCTCCAAAACCCAATCTCTCTGGTGTGTGAGAAAAGCCGTCTGTCAGTACAAAGAGAGACCTTTGGCTAACCTTTAGCTTAATATGTAAAGCACACACACTCACCCAGTACTTGGACATGGCAAATACCAGTGGCCAAATTAATCAAAAATAGTGGGCCCACTCTGGGCTCCCTGGCTCTCAAACTCAGCACAGAGCGAGGGCAGAGGGAACACGCTTTCTCTTATTTGTGCCCGCTGGAAAGAGTCCAGTGTCAAGAAACCAGATATCACCCAGGCATTTCTGAATTAACACAAGCAGTTTCAAAGAGGAGAAAAATCAGCTGGGAACCCCTCTCTCTCTCTCTCTCTCTCTCTCTCTTGCTCTCTCTCTCTCTCTCACAGACACACACATGCACACACACACACACATGCAGATGTAATCAAGCAGATTCTGCCAACATCGTTCTGTGAGAGTGGGCACCATGCGAACAGGGCAGGCCATGCCCACTGCAAACACCCGCTCTTCGCTAGCCGAGCCACTCTTCGCTTGGCACAGGCTTCCGTAAGCCTGTGAAAGCTACGCAGAGCAGCTAGGGGGCGCTGGAGAGCGGGGGAGATGACCGCGGGTATTTGCTTTACTAATCATTTGTCTCGTGTTCCGCTTGTTCGACAGGCCTCACTGTTTTATCTCCTCTGGTGACCCGGCCATTCATTACCCCTGCTTTGCTGTGGCTAACTTGGAGGGGGGGGAGGGGGGGGGGGGGGGAGGCTGGTTTCCATGGTGACAGCAAATTTGCCAAATGAGGCAGTGCCCCGGCGACGCTCCGTTACACTGCTCACGGCCCCCTCCTTTGTCCCGCGACAGACAGCATTAAGAGACAGGGGAACAACGGGTTTGAGTAAACATGACCTAATGAGGTCCATCTGGCAGCAGGCAGAGGGGACGCGGTGGGGAGCGCCACTGTCCTCCAGGACGTCCCCGACGGTTGCGAGGGGGTGTCGCTTCTGCTGCGCCGGGCTGTCCAAAGAATGTCACCTGTCACTTACGCTCTGCTCCAGACCATGAGTAAAGACCATCCCAGCCCATACGTTTGGGACATGGGTGTTTTAAATCTAGTCACGTGACACGTACAGTACCATATTCTATCGCTCTAGGTGGCATAGCTCTTCCGGTACTTTTACGCTAAGAGGATGTAAACATATACATTCATACAAAATATAGAACACATGCTGTGTTCACATCCTAATGGGGTCCATTTATATTCAAGCAGGTGGAAATTTTCAAAGAAGCAGAGTGAAGAGTGGAGACGGAGGAAAGGAAAACAGGGGAGCACTTTCTCTCTCCTCTCTCTCACACACACTCTCCAACTCTCTCTCTGTCTCTCTCTATCTCACTTTCCCAGGGTGGCACATTCCTCCTTCCATAATATAGCTTTACACTGCCCTTAGCTTCCTTTCTCTCTCCGGTGCCTTGAATTAAAGTGACAGTGGCTCTCATTAAATACGAAACACCAGTCAGATGTGAAATTGACCCTTGATTTTTCTGGGAGGCCTCTCGTCCCCCTCACCTCCCCCCTGCCGATGCGGCCCCCACAGTGGGAATCTGTGTTACTGAGGAGGTGTGAGATGGGGGGGGGGGGTTGGGTACGGCGGATGGGAGGGAGGGGGCGTGGTAGAGAGGTCCTTTCCCCTGACCGGGCGGTGACACCGGGGGCCGATGAATGCCCACGTCTGTTGCTGCCCCGTGAGGAAGTGTTCTGTTAGGATAAGCACAGCACTGCCTGCTATTTCACTTGGCTTGCCTCTGACCGGTCAGTGGGATGTTTTAGTTCCGCTCCAGGCTTCCTGCTTTCTTTGTGTCAGCTTTTTCTGCATTAATATTCTCTGCCCCCACACTCCCTGCCACCTTCTCCCCCAACAACACTACCACCTCTCCCATTCAATTCCAGTATAAATATGTTTTTATCCATTGATTGTAGACACACACATAGGGTCAGAATCCACCTCACGTCCAGGCGAAGTGCATCTATGCAGTACACCATTCGGGGCATCGAAACCCATTCCAGCTAGATAACGCTGATGCAGCTGCAGAGGTTGTTGAAATGTTTAGAGGTGGTGTCACAGCGTTTTGTAACTGTTTTTCAGATGAACTGCATAACCAGCTTGTTCTTTTTGTAGCTCCAGTGATGAGCATTTTAAAATGGCTGCCCTTTCTGCTAAGAAGATCTGCCAAATTAATAACATAAGAACATTAAGTATAATTAATTTATGCATGCTGCATGTTCTTTGTAACATACGGATGTATGATACAAGGAATTTGCCATTCTTATTAAATACTGGGTTACTTTTTTGATTTCTGTATTGTTTTTTTAAATGAATTAATAGTTTTTGAAAATTAATTAAATTCATATATTAGCTCTAATTTAGCTGCCGCCCTATGACAAAGACAGTACAAGCATACCACTGGGAGCAAAAATGTGTATACTGGGAAATGGCATGTTCAGAGGACCAGGTAGCCTACGTATGTATAACATAATGACAGTCTCTTATATAACATCCTTTTGTGAAAATCCTTGGGCGCCTTATCAATCAATCAAATTAAATAAACTATGATTTTGGTCAGAGCCGTAGCTAAAACTCAGTTTGTCCCCGTGCTGTTTAAAAGGACTGTGATAGACCACCATGAAATCAGCAGAAGTGGGAATTTTCATTGGAATGTTGCCCTAACAAAACTGTTACATTTAAAAGAAGCCCATCCAGGCCCTGAACTTGGTAGGACAGCTTTTAGTTATTATGCACAGTGGTGTTGGAACATTTTACTAAAACAGATAAGACTGGATCTGCTAATACCATTTGCAGAGTTAAAAGATGTCATTTTTAGAACAGTACCTGCAGAGTTCAAAGATGTCATTTTTAGAAGAGTAACTGTAGAGTGTACCTGTTTATATGAATGTCAGACTTAAGGATTTATTGTAACATCATTGATAAAACATTCAACTAACCGTGTATACCAGAATAAGATTGGATCATTCCTTTCATGATGCATGTAAATGGCATAATCAGAATATGGCCCTGTCACACGCCAAACGTGACGCACTGGGCAGGGAGATGCGACAGTACCGGGGAACAGAGTTTCTGTTGCATGGAGAGAGAGCACACACACAAACACGAAATTAAATAAACGGACCGCTTCACCCTTCCCCCTCACGGGTTCCGGGCGAAAACAATTAACTAGAACAACAAGCTAAAATAATAATAAGACAAAAGAAAGTAAAACAGAGCAGCAACTTTTCAGTTCGCCTGCTCTGTAGCTGACCCGCCTTCCCGGCCAGGTCCAGCTCCTTCCAACTTTTCAGCTGAGGATTGCTTTCTTTTTCCAGTGCTCAAAATAAAAGGAAACGAAACGAAACTCATAATTGCACTCTCGGTGTTAGCTCCCGGTCTTGGCCCCGAACTGTGGAGAACAGCACCCCTTTAAGCACCTGGGCTGATTAGCCAACGCAGCCCAGGTGCGTGTGCTCTCTCCACCAGCCAGCGCAGTCAAGACCAATCCGCCTATTAAGTGGACCGACTGCCACAGGCCCAAACCAGAATAAGGAGTATGGTGTGCATGTAAACTTCGCCACTATTGTCATGATCAATTTCCAGGACGAGGGCAGTTTTATTTGATAGAGTTTTACTGTTATTGTTGCTCACCATATAAAATATTATACTATATTGTGTATATTATGTGTCTAATATTGTACTGTGGGAAAATCAATCTGACTCGAGTTAATTACTTCTAAAACATTTTCTCACACATGAAAAATGGGCTTATATTGGATTACAGAGGCATGCATCCTTTGCACAGTCAGCAATGGCCAAATTAAAAATAGCTACGAACACAACAACTCCTGTGAATATTTTCAATACATGTCTTTCCAATGATGTATGAAACACCACAATGTTGTTGGATATGTGGTTAAGGGTGAAACAAGGGATACATCAGTGGGGTGAGCGAGAGAGAGACAGAGAGAGAGAGAGAGACAGAGAGAGGAGAGAGAGAGAGAGAGAGAGAGAGAGAGAGAGAGAGAGAGATCAGAACTTGTCAGGACCTCATCAGTTCGCCAGAGCTTGATTTCGAACCGCCACAAACGCAGGTTTTCATCACCCTCAGACAACACAGAAGAGCCCCGTCTTCGCTGATCCCCGTTGGGCCAGCCTGAATTCCGCAGATATCACTTACACAGGCCGATTGCTATCAGCATCAACAGCAGTTAGCCGGCTGCTTTCTTCCTATTTGTTTTATTTCTTTTCCTGTGCTTCTTTTAAGTTTGCCGATGTAAGTATTGCAATTGAGAGAGTGTACAAGAATGAAAAAGGATGGAGAAGCAGTTGCTTCAGGAATTTGTGACCGTCAATTTGTGATTGGGTCTCCTCATGTTTTTAGAGCATTTTTACAAGGGTACAATTAAAGCAAGATAGGTGGGACTCTTAAATGGACCATACATATTACAATGATTTGTATGGGGTAAGATATGCTCATTTCCCTCCATTCATAAAACATTTTACACCTGTTATGCTCAGAAAAGCATGCATGCTACCTCATATCTTTCTTTCCAGGTGCACACACTATGGTGACAAATGCAAACTGCATGACTGAGTCGTCTTTTCATGTCATCAACACAAATCATATTCGCCATGCCTCTGCCTTAAGAGGTGAACGTTTTTAAAAGGTAAGAAGAGAAATTTAAAAAATGCCCCTTTGTGCCTTTGGTCAGCACAGATCAGAGAACTTTCTCTGTGGGTTTGAAGCTAATCAGGACGGGCCATCTAACTCTATCATGCAGTGTCTGAAGCACCCTGTACCCACCTGCCCCCCCCCTCCCCCCAACCCCCCAACCCCCTTACCCCAGCTCCTCCCTCTTATGTCCCCTGAATGGGACTTATTGATTTGGTGTTTCGAGATCTTATAATATTCTGTCATTAGAATCATTTGTCTGACCCTGGGAAAAATGCCTCCGACCAAGAACAGAGGCCGGGGCGGGGGGCGGGGGGGCAGACAAAGGGCATGTGTGTTTGGCGCCCTGCAGCGTTGGTTCTCCCTGACGTTGTGCTGAAGGTCACGGTGAGACCGGCCGAACCTCACTGAGCCTCCTCTCTCTCCGGCGGCTCGGGGCTACCCAGAGAGGGCCCGAAAGCACCCACAGGACATCGGCGGGAGGAGCTAGCGATGACCTGTGAGCCGAGGCCGCTCCGAAACACGTTTTCCACTGAGGTAAATGTACCGTGAGGTGTGTTTTTAAGAGCTCCTTTGAGAATAGAAAGCCCCCAGACTGGATCTAACCAATAAGGCCCCCGCTGCCATTTCTTTGGCGGCCGCAATGCGAGCGGAAGGCCCGGGGCTGTTTTTAAAGCTGGATGGCTCAAAGCTCCACGGTTAGCAGGGTTAAGCATCGAGCGAATGAACCGGAGCTAAGTGCCACAGCGTATTTCCTCCAATGGTGCACTCCTGATGGATAATCACAGAAGTCTCTGTTCTGCTGGGCTTGCTTCCTCAAAATTGCCATGCCAGTGATTTCACACTGTAACTTGAACCCTGACAACCCCTTCATTGTGATTTTCCGTGTATGAACGTGTACAGTAACAGAAAAAAGGATACCCCTGTACGTGCATCAAAGTCATATAACTTAAGAGTAGTCCTGACGTCTTGCCTGCTAGTCACATGATGAAGGCAGACCAGCACGTATTTTTTTCCTTTACCACTGACAGTTTATTTAACCGGGTCCTCGCCTAAGAGCAGGGCAGGCTGAAACCTTCTCGCGATCAAACTTTAAACTGGAAAATGGGGAAGTCTATGTGGCTGCCTCACAGTTCCCAGCCACTTCCCAAGAATTCACACGTTTCATTTCCACTTACACAGCTACCTAAATAATAGATAATTACCAAACCTCCATTGCCGCAGATGTTGACCATTTATTAATCAATCAATCGCAATCAACATGTGGAACGCACTACACCCCTCTTTCCACATTGACGCCAATGGAACAAATATGTGCAGACACATACACACACACACACCTACACCACCCCCCAACCAGCCACATTATTAGGTACAAAGCAAACATCCTGCTCCTTCATGCAGTGAATTTTCTAGCTGCAATGTGAACTTAATGTATAAAGTATCAGGCACGGTGAAGATGTTTCGTTTTTTTGTCCAACCAAACATTAGAATGGGCAAGACGTGTGATCTGAGCGATTTTGGCCGTGGTATGATTGTTGGTACCCAACGCGGTGATTCCATCATCTCAGAGGCAGCTGCCTTGGAATGCATGGAATACTGTCTCTATTTCTACACATTTCACCAGACTGCAGTATATGTGAAATACGAACATGATAAAAATACTGAATGTAAAATATGAACTTTTGAAGCATATTTACAATCATACCACCCATCTTTCAAATTACTGCGTCTCAGTTATTACCATGTTTATATGTACACGTATTCTGTGTCTACAATGATTGAATCTCATACTTTAACAGTAAATGCGCATTCATGCACTGGGTATCACTCACTTGGATAAGGTTGCCAGATATTTTTTAAAAATCTGGACTCAATTTAAAAAGTGAAACTGAATAAAAATGTATGGTAATAAAAGTCCAAGTAGGTTGTTCTCACTGATGTAACATTTGTAATAGGCGATGAATACAGAGCTTAGGGATAAAGTAGTACCATGTGTTCTCATCTTTAACAGAATTGGCTAAAACTTTGTACACAGTATGGTTTGAACTTTAATTTATCTCTCATAATGGCCTGTTTGGAGTTAACGTATAAGCGTGCTAACAAGCATGATTCTTGGTTAAAGCTGGAACACATACCTCCTATATATGAGCTCAATATGGGAGATGGTATAGTGGGTTCAGATTGTTGGCAAAAAGACCAAACTCTTCTATCTTCATCCTGTGAGCATATTTACGTGGCAGGTCCTTTTTAATGAGAGGAAGGATGCAGACAGGATGTTCCATAAACAGGAAGGAGATAAGCAGTCTCTCCGTATAGGCTCCACCTCCCCACCTCAGTAGGTTAGTAGTGGCCTTTGGCTTTGGTTAGGTAGAGGATACTAAACAACAATACCAGAAGGAGTCCATTTAAACTGTTAGACAAGAGGAAGAATAACTGTTCTCCTTCTTCTTTCAATATCATAACTGACAGTCTGTCAGTAAGTTACCTAAAAGTAAAAAAGCAATGAAATCAGAGGGGTGGCTTCAATTGCTGCTCCTGTTCAGCTGGCCACATAACATCATCTGACATCCATGGCAGTAACTGCTTGCTAATTACAGCCGCAGATTCTGGTGCGAGGCTGTTGTGTCACCAGGTCTCCGGAACAATCCGGTGATTGTTGTGTGAGAAGATTGGTCCGACAGGGCCAGGCAACCCCCCTCCATCCCAATCCCCCCCCCACCCCAATTATCCCCATTTACTGTTACTGCTTCAAGCATGAACAAAAAAAGAGAGAGAGGGTGAAAGAATGAAAGAAATAAGAAAGGAATAAAAGAAGAAGAAAAAAAATAACCGAAACAGCCACACTTCAAGGTCCTGGGAGCTGAGCAGTGAACTCTGAGGATCGGACGGCGGTGTTTACGGCCCTTACCGGATGGTTTAAGATGTGGTGGAGAGGCCTAATGAGCTCAGACACCACATTCCCCCTGAGTCAAGTTGGGGGAGACAATGGGATGATTATGAATTGAGTTAATGAGCCTCAATCGCACAGAGATAGAGAAAAAACTGCCATTATGATCGCTGCTGCAGCTGTACCCTGCCCTCTGGCTCACGGACACTGCAGTGTGTTTTTTTATGTCCTAATGAATAGTTTATGCAGAGATGACGGCAGGCACATACTCCATTTTAGTGTTATTTATAGTTTTAATATGAGGGGTAATTTATAATCTGACAACAGTGAATCTCACTCCCCAAAGCTTTAAGATAATGGAAATAATCCAATTTTCTTCAAAAAAAAAAACTCACTATGGCACTTATATGATTTTTTTTTCTCCAGAATAAAGGGAAATTTAATGAACAGACTTGTGAAAGATACAGAGTAAAAACGACAATATTTTACTGTCATGTCATAAGATCTCACTTTATTATCAAGTCCCAGTGCAACCACCCCCGCAAAGCAGTATGGAATGTCACAGAAACTACTCTCAAGTTCATCTTGGATAAAGTTGCTTGTGAATTCCTAAACACAGAAATTCAAGATTTTTGCTTATGAGAAATAATTTGACCTGCTAAATGCACTTTTTACAATTTACACACATACTACCGTGGTTATAACCAACTTAGCTGTATTTGTGTAACGCAAAGCTTGGAGACAATGGAAACACAGTAAGTTTGTTCACAGAAAGTGTGTTATCTCCGTACCTCAATATTTCTAAATGTCAGCTCATTTTAGCTTTAGCTAAACCTAACGCAGCCAAACTACAATAGGGGTAGGTTTCATTTCAACTTTGGGGGAGATACAATGCCGAACCACCTAGTCTTGCATAATCAAAGACTCACGAGCATACTAGCTAGTCTACCAATTCATTCAAATGAAAATATTGAGGCTGACATGTCTTTCAACCTTACCCCAAACCCATACGGTCAATGATGTGTTTGCAATTTTTTTTGTTTATGTAGAGGTGAGGAAATGATTGAATGAATTTGTCTTTCCTTAGGAGATCTGAGAGCCAGACTATTTAGACTCATTTCAGGAAAAAAAACCCAGACATCAGGACCCTTCCAGTACGCCCACCGAGTTTCAAACAGCAGGGCAACTTGATCACTCAACCATGGGACACATTACAGGGGGAAGGAGAAAAAAGTTTCACAGAAAGTCTTTCACTAGCCCCGTGCATTCCCTCATTCTTTCTTATCTAATGCCTCAATCAAGGCCAGCGCTGAGGATTATTTTTGGCTTTGTATCAGTCTGATTTATCAGACATCCTTTTACAGGGTGCTTCAATTAGTTCTGCAAGAGAGACCGGACAAGGAAGTGGCACAGAAAGCCCCTTTATGTAGCAGGGATGCTATACTAACCCTCCTTCACAGATAACACCCTGCTGATGCACTGCCCTGCTATCACGCCAGGGCTGTTTCCCACAGCGAAGAACAGCACTTCCCACAGACAGGACGGAGCGCAGGAACCCTCCCACAGCAGATAACACCTATCGTAATATTAGGAATGCCAAGTTTATCTCAACAGCCCACAACTTGCATCCATCTCATAAATCCACATTTATTTTCTCTTTTCCAAATAAATCCCTGCTTCTCATCATTGGATTTATACTCTTGTTGACAAAGGCTTGTTTCGTGTGCTTTTCTAAACTTGTTCTTGCTAGACAGATCAATACAGGATCACCGTTCCTTTGAACATCTTTGAAAACCTTCCCTGTGTGCAGCTCTCTTCTAACTGGGGGAAATTGTACACTCAGCTCTCGTGCCCTGAGTCTGTATTTTTAAGTGGGGATTTAAAACTCAGTAGCATGAATTTTAAATTATATGATGTCGGTCATTTTATCGCGAACATACCGCTAAACACGACGTTCTCTCCCGCTTACTCTTTAAGAATGTACTGCGTGGAGTGATTTTTAGGACAGCAGAGGTTGTTCCTCTGATATTTTCAGCTAAACATGCCGCGTCGCCTTTTCCAAATCTCACCTTCAGCAGGTAGCAGGGCACGCGGGTGTGTCAAAACAAGGATGTTGCGATAGGCCAGTCTCCCAGCCTGCCTGACGCTGAGTTGCACTGACCCACAGAGAAAGGGACACAAGGGGGGGAGGGAGGGGGAGGGGGGCATGCGTCAGCAAGGATGCCCTCAGGTAGTTGTGACATGGTCGCCGTGGTGATGGCTACCGTCTAGTCCGCAGGCTCAGGAGCACGCCAGAGGGCACCGAGCCCCACAGAAGCTCCGTTACGACGACCGCCAGTCAGCACTTCACACCTCCTGAGGGCCGTATAGCGTCTGTGTGTCGGGCGGGGGGACTCGAGCCTGCCCCACTCTCCTCTGAGGGGAGGGGGTCCAGGCTCATGCTGCATCATCCCCTGCCAGGGCCACAGTGAAGAGATCTCCTAAATCATTCCAGCCTCTCTGCACTCGACCCTTATTCAGGAGGAAGCATCTGCCCTTTACCTGGAGTCACAGTTAAGCACTATCGTTACTTTGGGGTAATCCACAGATACAACTGGCCATCATTTCATGGAAAACGTTTCACATCAAATAAAATGCTGAAAGCATTTAAGTAATCAACAATGTCCCCCCTTCTTATGTTAAATTTTTACATACACTGATATTTGAATGCTTGAACTACTCAGTTGGTCTTATCTTTTAGAGTTTCCTGGCAAAAAGAAAGAATATCCTCTTACATTTATTTTCTAAGTCAAAGTTGAGCATGGATGAAAAGATACATTGAAGTAAAAATATTTTCAATAATCTGTTGTTGTCTGAGAGATAAAAAAATGAAAATGCTTTTATCAAAATCATACACCCTTCATTAAGAAGAATGAACAAAAGGGGACAGAATTTTGCCTGAAGTGAATGACAGAAGAGACAAGCATTTTACCCAATAAACCTCACATCATGATCAATTTATGGGTTCAGCTTTAGAATGTTTATAACCATTAAACATGCTTTACACTTCTCACTTCTTGGTTCTCAATGCAAAAATCTTTAATATTAAATCAAATGGATTTCAAAACAGCCAACAGCCAACACCCAAATATAGTCCTTTTGAATATTCCACACCGGGAACAAAGCAATGGAGTGATGTTCTTGAAGGGCCATTACTGTCACCCTGGACCAAAGAGCCGTTATCTGGGGAGAAATCTTTATGTCAGAGTTGATTTAGTTTACTGTAAACCCCAGCCCGTGTCCCCCATCACAACCGTCTGCCAGAAGTCTGGGGAGACCATTTTATGAGCTGCATCCTGCGTTAGAACAGCCGAGACATCATTAGTATGCAGCAGACTGAATGCGAGTTTGAAATGTAAATGACCGTCGACACAACTTCGGCTCCTTAGGTGTGAAACACCAATGCAAAAATGAGTTCTTCATTTAGAGCAGTCCTTTCAACCCCTCATCTAAAATGGAGAAAGGTAAAGGTTTACACTGCCCATGCCAGGAAAGTAAATAAGTGTTTTACTCAAAAGGCTGCTGACAAAAAGCTGTGAAAATGAGAATATAAATAGATTTGTCTTAAAAACAGACGATTATATTACTCATGTATTCAGGTCTTAATCATTCAACTGTTGATATTCATTTTTATAAATTTCATGTACCTGTTGTTTTTTTCTTTTCTCTAGTAAATTTGGTAATTTATCCTTTCTGTATTGGGCTCTTTTATCTGTTTTTCTTTGTTTCCTTCTTTCTTTTTTCTTTTTTAATTAAAGGGAATGTTCTTTAAAAATCAACATTGGGCGTTGATGCGATGCTGATAAGTGCTGGACAGGAGTCCACAGAAAGCCCTATTGTGTGCTTTAATTGAGCTCGGCCAATCGTGACCTTGGAGAGTGACGCATGGGCCTGGACGTCAGTTCCCTGCCCCGCCGGTGCCAGTTCCACCGCTGTCATCACCTTATTGTCCTGCCAATTACCGCTAATTACTCTTGGCAGCGTCAGCTCCATTCAGCTATTTTAACAAAGGCTAAACATTCATCTTTTGATTAAGGAAGTGGTGTAGCTTTACTCTGTCCCATCCCTCCTCAGTGGCTCCCTCTTCCCCCCGGCCCCACCCGTCTCTCTCGGTTACCTGCATCAATAGAACAAGCAGCGCGGTACGTGACGCAGCTGAACTTTGTCTCAGACAGACGCCTTTCACGCCTGTGTGGTGATTTGGCTCGGTGGGAAGATGCAGACATTATCACTGTGCGTAAATACACACCATAGCAAACAAACACGCACATGCACATGCACTCAGACTTGCGAACAGTCCATCCTGGACATAGCCCTGGGTAAAACTTCTACCAGGCAAATATAAATCCTTTATTTTTACATTTGCGAATACAGAGTAGATTTTTATTCATACAGTGAATTATTTTTTCATTGTCTAGTGTGTTAAGTGATCGTACAACACTTAAATCCTTGGAAAGTTGCTTGATAAATAAAATGCATATTATGATTATGATTATTCTTGTTGTTATTATTGTTATTATTATACACACTCAGATACTAAATGTACTTTTAAGACTGCTCTTCACATTCAATGCCTTCAAGGATTTCAATAAGAACAAATGAAGTGTCCTTTTCCTGTCTCACCTACAAATAGCGAACAACTCATCTTCACTCCATTGTTTTTTAAAGTAACTTCATTTTGATTTGTCTTCCAATTGGACAGCTTATCTGGAGCACTTCATACACAGTGAAATCAATGTAATTGCATCTTCACCAAAGGAACAGAGAAAGTAGTGCTAAAGCTCAATTGTATGTTTACACAACCGGCACTATAGGACTGTGGAATACAACAGACGATCCTATCACGGGTCTGTTGTTCTTTCATTTAAATGCAGGGGTGTGAATACAAACTGCTAGTCTGCTGACTTCCATGAAGTCTGTTTAATAATTACACAGCTCAGTCTTGTTCCCACCATCTCAATCAGTGATTAGTTATCTCTGACCAGTGGGGCCTAACTTTACAGCAACAGCACGCCAGTTAATCATGTTTTATGGACTTTCGGACCTGCTTGAGACCATTGATGCGGGATTGTCTGGGCCCTACACTAATCACTATAAGCCAGTGCGCCTCATGTTTATCCCGCTCCCCTTCCTGTCTGCAAATTCAGATACCCAAGTATAAAGCCAAGTGGGAGTTCGCCATATGGTGGGTCGCCCATACCTACCCCAGAGAGCCTAGCTAAAAGTCACCTTAACGTGCATGAGACGATAAGGAAACATCTCTGACCTTGTCAGACGAATGTTCATTGTTTACCAGCCTTACTTTTGGTGTTAAATTACTTGGACCTCTTCTTTCCTTAGGGAACATAAGGTCTTTAGACCAGCCTAGCGGGAAAAAAATGTCTGTAAATGACCTGCTTCTGCCCTCTTAATGCCAGCCCTCCCAGGGAGGGGGGAAAACAACAGGCCGAATGGAATTATAAAGCATTTCAAGTGCAGAGGTTCTACAGTATGCTCAAAGGAAGCATTTGAAACAGGAGGGTTATTCCATACATTTGTAAAACTGTTTTTTTTTACCTGCTCCCAAGTGCCAATGCATTCCTTCAGCTTGCGGCGAAATGCATTGAAGCGTTGCATTTTAGATGCAAACAGAAATCTCTGGCGGAACCCTGGTGGTGCTGGGAGGAGGGGAAGGGAGCCAGGGTTGAGCCCTGTTGTGCAGCCCTGGAAGAGGAAAAATTAGGTGAAAGAGTGAGGCATGCTGGGAGCCAAAGACTCTCTCCTCACTCAGATATACCATGCACACACTGGCTGAATGGAAACATACTTCCTTCAAATTTCTTACGCATTGTAAAATATGACTCTGGATTTGTTCTAAAAATTGTGGCAACTGGTTGTAGGTTGGAAGTATTAAACAATATTAAGTTTGATAATAATTACAGGTTATTAATACCATTAAACACATACTCTACAACCTAAAGATATTGCATATACCTGTGTGCCACAATATTTTTGAATGTTTTTCTGACTTATTAAGTATTCCCAGATAATTTTTTTTTTATGTTGGATGAAGCAAGTTTATCTGAACAAATTGGATGTAAATCATTTAACTGTTGACAGATTTGTATGTGTAATTCTAATACTCTACTATTTTCTATAGGTTAATTAGTTCAATAAAACAGAATTTCATTTAAAAAAATATTACATAGCACAGAGGCACTAGACAGCAGTGTTACCATGATTAAACACCACAAAATATTGAAGTATTGAACACCCAGACATCAGATCAGAAAACTTAAACATCTTATTCAGGGTGACACAGAAAGCGCTGAATCACAGCTGTTGCGTGGCCCATCCCACTGTATGGCCCATCCAGATGCTGTTCTCACGTGTGGATGAGCCCCACGGTCCAGGACTGAATCCCAACTGTGGCCAGTAGCCATGTTGGCAACACTTAATCGGTGGAAGCATCACCCAGAGTTGCAGAGGATTCAAGTAGGCGTGGATTTGCATCTCATTGCACTCTGGAACCCCAGTTGGTCAATCGGGAACCCGCGACTGGCTGGCTAAAGCTGCACATGGATTGTAGTCCTCTGATTCATGTCTGTGTAAGCAAGGCTTGTGGGTAGTGGTGTGAAAAGAAGAATCTGGGGTGCATGTCTAAACTCTACAGCATTGGCTGCAGAGAGGTATTGTCATCTTTAAAGTACCTTTAGGATGTTTTTGGAAAAGTAACAATATTATGTTGAACACATACTGAAATTAGTTCAAGAAAGCTGCAGAAACAGAAACTTAGTACTTAGAGTATGACAACAACAGCAAAAAAATAGAACCAGACAGGAGTGCAGGCTAAAATCCAAGCGCAGCTCTATGGTAGCTGTTGGACTGATTCACCTGTGGCAGGGTGTGCTCAGAGACTTTGGTTCTTGGCTCCCAGGCTATGACTGAAGTGTCTTTTTATGACCTGTTTACACAGCTCAGTGGAGGCGGCCATGTTTCTCTCACACGTGAAGCCTCAAAGAGCCTGTGAGCAGGCCTTTCCTTTCCGCAGAGCTCCTGGTGCCAGCAGAGAGAGAGAGAGAGAGAGTGAGAGAGAGAGAGAGAGAGAGAGAGAGAGAGAGAGAGAGAGAGAGAGAGAGAGAGAGAGAGAGAGGTGGGGGGGAATATTACTCCTTACTCCTGTTGGCTGTCTTCACCTGCGCTAATAACTTTGTCACTTCATAAAAGAAAAAACCCTCTAAAGTAAACACCATTTCTATGTTCCTTATTGGCCAAACTTGACATACAGCAAACACTCACTGCCCATTATACACTTGAGGTGGCAGTGTGGGGGTAATGGATAGAACACTGTACTTGGAACTAAAAGTAATTTGGCTCAGAACTGTTGTACTGAGAGTGGCAATACTGTTGTAAACTTGAGAGCTGGGTAAGAGCACTGGTTGAACAAAAAATACTTTGTAGCTTTTCCACCAGCATTTGGGACATTAGGGTGTTTATTTTCAAGTGCTACAGTGAAGTTTCAACCTCATACCCTTGTGCAGCTGCAGGTTTGAATACCTGCCATGCCACTTTCCGCACTTTCACAGATCTCTCTGTCACCCTTTCCCTGTGTCTGAATAAAGTGCAACATTACATAAATAGTGGACTGCTTGCTCACCTAGAAAAAAGACTCAGGAGATAATTGTCCTTGTTTTAAGAACCTGGTATTGGATTAAGCAGTATGATTAATCCAAGGCTGTAATATATATAGGATTATAGATATGCCATCTGCCAAGTTATAAGCCGGTAGGTTGTGCTCCATGCCCCCAGAGCATCAAGAGTCTGGTACTATTCAGGGTTTTCCACAGAAATAACTGCAATGACCACAGACACCTAGTCCTAGTAAACATTAATGTCTGCACCCTTCAGTAAATATATTTTTATCTGACTTCACACCTCCACCGCAGATGTCTCATATGCTGCTTTAGTTTTCCCCGTTTGTTTCAGTTGTAGTACGATAGTGATACTGATTCAATTTGAGTTCACTGAGCATACTCACCAGTTATGTTCGCTTGTTCTATTACCTTTCCTTGACTTAATCTATGAATTTGAGCTTAATTCACAAGGACATTTCTTTGGCATGTTTTATGAAAGCACAAATCTACAGTTCTAAGGAGGTACTCCCAGGAATAATTAAAGAGGGACTCTGGGGGAGAGAGTTTCATTTTTAAAAAAGCTCATTTTACGCCCGTAATTAAGTGATTTACGCTCCCTACCCTCGCCCACCCCTTCATTATTTACTATTTTTCCACCTCAATTTCCAGTTACATCCTTAACAGTGAAGCATGCTAAATGAAGGTCCATAATGAAAATCTGGTCCTTATTTAAGCATTAAGATCGAAAGAAAAGTAAAGAAAGAAAAGGAGCGCAGCGGCTACCACTGGGAGGCTAAACGTTTCCATCTGTCTGTGTGTCTTTGCCCGTTTTTTTCCTTTTCTGCTTTCTGTTTTTCCCCCCGTGCCCCGCTGATTCTTTCCGTCGCCAAACAGACCATAAAGCAGCACGCGCACGCGGGGAGGGGCTTATCAAGGTGCTCAGAGCGACGCAGCCAATCGGAGCTCCCGAGCTCACTTCACTGGCTGCTCCGGGTCCCCAGATGTTCCTCCTTTAATGATTTCTTAACCATTAAGTTAATAGTTGTTTATGGCTGTGAAATACAGGAATGTGGGCACTCGAGAAAGGGGTCTGAATGGGGAGAGGGAGGGGTGGTGTACTTTGGAGGTGAGGGGGAACGGGAGCAGGTTTGACTGAGGGTCTACATGCTTCTGTTTCTGGAAGAGGGACGCACAGAACACATGGACTCTCACAGCTTTGCCAGAGGTGCGTAAAACCAGGCCGGTGATCCATTCACACAACATTGTCTCAGGCGCGAAACACAATGGCGGCCACAGGGATGGGGAAGTCTTTCTTATTACAATTATTTTTTAATTTGTTTGGCCAGGACCCTGGGACATCTTCTGTTCCTCTGGATCTCACCACTGCACGTACGCTCATATCCCACCTTGTTTTGGAGAGGTACATGAGAGTCCCAGCACACACACGAAATGCTTACTCCACGAGCACCAGGATCACTCCCAGACTCCCACTGTGGGACAACCGTGAGGGGACTCAGCTGGTAGTGGCACTAAGTCAAAACTCCTGTTGGGCTCAAGCTAAGTGTTCCCCATACAAAAACACAGAACCAAACTGTTTATGGGGGACATTGCCATACGAGCACTTATGCACTGCTGATTTTTGCAGTGGTTGCATGCATTGACAGAAACAGCTCAGTGGTCTGTGTATTGGAAGATTAAAACAATCTGCTTTTATTCTCATGATAGAGGGTAGCTATGGAATCACATCTTGGCCTTTGTGGGGTCAAAGGTCATCGTATCAGTTACCACACTGGGACTCGGAGATTACATTTGATTTTAATCAAAATTTATGACACATTTTCCTTGTGGTTTTTTTTTTTCTGCTTTGTTTTTGAAAGGTGACAACAAGGAAGGATCAAAACTGGCCACTTGGATAAAGTGGAACATGAAAAACTCAACAGCCCACAACAAACACAAACCACAAGCAGATGTGTTTCTCTGTTTGTTTGCCTGATTTGCGTGTTTGTTTTTTTTCATCAGCCCCTGCAGGGAATAGTTTACAATGCACAGTAATGTTCATTAGAGGAGTCAGGCTATTTTGGGCAAAAACAATTGCTCACTGGTGTGGAGAAGTTATGGCAGCATGTTTGGGGATGGGACCTGAGAGTGATCACATGATTATCACTTCCCTTTTCAAGCAGAATGGTACTGTTTGACACATCATTCTTCATAAATTTTTAAATATTAAATACCATGTATTGCGTACAGTATCTCATCACTGGTGAGAACAAATTTGTTTGGTAAGCGTGCTTTACCTGGATGTGCCCATTTATGTTTTTCGGAAAAACTGCAGCACATAAACACTTGGCAGTGTGTCAAATGCACATTTTGCACAAGATTTTAGGAAAAGGAATTACCTGTCATGGCTGAATGTGAAAAATGAGTCAAGTCCCATTAAATTCTTGTTAAAATCACTGCACTGATCAACAGAAAATCTGCACTGTAAACTTTTCTACATTTCTACAAAATAATAATTCTCCTAACAGTATTGTGGTGGAATGGGGGCTGCCAGTGATGTCTTGTTTCCTCATTATGTGCAATTGAGGGGGGAGAGTCTATTCATTATAAGAGTATGAGGACCCTAATTAATGACACAAGATCTTAAAGGGGAAATGTAATTAAGCAGAGGGTGAAATGGAGAAGGAAAGGAAAGCGCTGTGGCAAAGCCCAGCCGCACACATGCTAGCATGCCAGACGCTACGTTGGCTCCTTTAACTGCTGTCATCCACAGCTGCAATGCTCAGACAGGACAGGCAAGACAGGCAGACAAAGTCATAGAAAGGGCACAAGCTCAAGGGTCATGCCCTTTTGAAGGGAGGGGGAGGTAGGAACAGCCAGGTGAGGGCCCATCACGCTGTCTTTTAGTCAAATTCACATCATGACAGATTAAAAAGGAATCCTCCCGCCCCCCACCCCCTCCAAATAACCTGCCCTCCACCCTCTTCCATTCAAGGAGGTCCACTCCCACCCTCACGGCACATCACGACTCACAGCGCTATGAAACCCTGCCAGAACGTCATATTTATTTATAAAGGGTCTGAATGCCAATGCCACAGCCACCCTCACCTCTCCAAACTACACCCACTATTCCACAAGCAGCCACCACATCCTCCCCCCGCCTACTCAAGCAAACCCGGTCTGCAGCAGCTTAAAGTGGGACGCAGTCTTGGTCCAAATTCCTGCTTGCTTCCTGAGGAAGAGTTCTGCCCTCAAAGGTAACCATAAACTAATTGTTGCATTGGAATTCCTGGGAACACAAAGGCGCTGAAAAGCTGAATCATAACCGACATCTAAAAATAGCAAGCTGCTTTTAACGCTAAAGATTTATGCACCAGACTGTGTCTATTATCCCTGCTTTCAAGTGCCATCGAAAAATACACATGCAGCTGTTTTATTAATACAGGGAAACAGTAATTGCTATCTGTTATAGCTAGGGCAGTCAAATTTAATGTGACTATTTTAACATGTTAAATTAAAATGTTGAAGGCAACAATTTCTTTAATGTGATTAAAGTACTTTCCCACAATTTTAGTTTCCACTAAGTGTGCATGTTGTGATTTGAATAGCAAATCTCCATTATTGAATAGCTCACTCCATTATTGCCTGCTGCGATAAATGATGAAGGAGACAAATAATCATCTAGGGTCTTTGAATAAAACATTAAATTCCTGTTCTGTCCACAAGCCCGATTGTTTGAATAACAAACACTATACACTGAAGTCCTAGTCTGAACGACCACACAGCAAATTGATTAGCGTGGCCAATTTTAGTTAGCCCAAGTATATACTGGTAAACTGAAATATGTGTGTATCTCTATCACTTCTATGAGGTATGATGTTAAATATACTAAAACCGTTTTCTTTTGACATTATACAATATTGTCAAAAAATGTACAGCAATTTTTTAATAATCAGACATTTACCTGCTCAAGGAAATGACAAACTTAAACTTACAAATTTAATTTATTTTTTCTGGTTCCCAAACTCACCCAGTCTCTTTCACTCATTCAGCATCTCATTAACGTTCAGTCACACTCTCCCTCTTTATAAGTAGACAGAGTGACCGTGCGTTCTGGACCTGACTAGTAGGACCTAAATATCAAGAAGCAGCACATTGATTCCCTGATGTACAACTTGTACATTACACTTCACACATTAAAATTCTCTATATTTCTGTTTTATTCTATTTCTGTTTTTAACACCAACATACAAATCCCAGATTTCAATTAAGCACTACTGCCACAATTTACATATGAACAATAGTAATAAATGGTAACAAACATCTTAACTGATAGAACCACAACACAGGTGACAATAATGCTGAAAATATCCTATTTAGTTCTGCCCTTATTTCTCGCTCACTGCTAACCTTTCTGACAGAGGCCAAAAGGCCATGGCTATCCAGTTACAGGCAGGGACGCAGGGACCCAGAAGTGCGCCCCGGCGTGGGCTGAAACAGGAGCCGGGGCAGCGAGTAACTCCCGCTGTCTCGACGGAACGTGACCAGGTGCCTCCGCAAGTCCCTCCCCGGGCCACAGAAGAGTAAGCATGGGTCACATGACATGCCGCAATTTTCATACCTGTCCCATTAGTAACGATGCGCCCAGCTTTAGCAGTGCATGCCAGGGACATATCTAGCAGTTACAGCCCTGAATTTTTTTTCAGCCCCAACAGGAAGCGAGGAGAGGCAGAAACCCCATATGTGAAGCAGCCTTTTGTTTCAGGCACGGAACTTGGGTTACGGCGTCTCTGGATATCGGTGTTGTTTCCGTGCGATGTCGCGGTACTGCAGTACACCAATAATGCATGCCACCTTTGTTTATGCCAATAGTGCGCACCGCCCCAAAAGAGACTCCCCAGGAGACTCTGGGCGACGCACGTGCCGAGCCAGAGCCATCTGGCGCCGACGCACAAGCAGATGAGTCACGCTCATTGTCTCCGAAATCGGTAATAAAAATACTTCCTCGCCGCTCTGTGGAAAGTCCGTTAATGGAAAAAAAATATCCCCATTTTGAGCGAGGCCTCAGCTTTTCAGATGCAGTAATGTGTAATGGTGGATAATTGAAAGGGGGTATGTCACTGCGTGTCTGACTAGTGCACAGCTCTCAAACCGTGACAGGGAAGCTGGATTCTTTTGTTTTTCCAGTTTGCATGTCAGGGCCTCGACAGCCTGAAAATGAATTTTACTTCCTGAAGAAAAATGAAATGATTCCTGGGGCCATAAAGAAGGGGGGTGGGAGAGGTAGGGCGTGGGCGAGGAGAGAGAGAGAGAGAGAGAGAGAGAGATGCTGTCATTCAGACTCTATCACCTCTCCCTGATGAAAGCGGACACATTAAACCTTCAGCGGAAGCCGAGGGCGACCCCAATCCCCATTTCATCTCCAGTTTTAATAATGGCGACCCGAGGATCGCAGTGATCAAGACCCCTGGGTTTAATGAGTTTAATGGGTCTGACTCTCATCATAAAGGCCGTGGGCGGAACAAAGGCGCATGCTATGGGCTCCAGACGGGCCCGAGCCCGGGCGCAGCGGCGGACCCCGTCTCTTCACTGACTGCGGCTATGTGACGGAACAATAGGAACCAGATGGGCCAAGCTGCAATGACAGGACGGTGACTGCAGAGAGGGACATTAAGTACAGGAAGGCAGGGGGCGGGGGGTGTCGGCAGGGCGGGGTGGGGGGGGGGGGTGGGGTGTTATGGAGGAGCGCGCTCTCAAGGCCAAACCCGGCGAAAGATGAGGGGGAAATTGCAGGAATGGGATTATGGGAGATTACGGGCGAGGAGCCGGAATCAAGCAGGATGTGGGGAACACTTCCGTCCGATGGAGACACAGGAGCCGCTGCCGATGGGATCCGGCTCCTCCCAGCACCCTGCCGGAGGTGGATGAGGTGAGGCGAGATGCAGGGTGGAGGGGTCAGGGGGGTGGTCAGCGGTTAAAACGATTTGGCGCCAGACGTCCAAAGGGGCATTGCGTGCGTCCAGTCAACAGCACAGCTGGCCGACAAAGCTGCAGTGACGGAATCCAAAGTGCGTTCGCTCCTCACAAGTGTGCGGTCACTCCCTCACTTCCCCCGCCGCCGTTCCTTCCAGCACGCCGATTTTTAGGCCGGTCTCACCGCCTCTGCGCTCATCGAGCGTAAAACAGCCATACCACCGGAACGCTTCGAACCCTCACCGCCCCCACCCCCCCTCCCCACAGTCTCTGTCGCTTACCACCTTATCTCATAACCCCCCTGTCCACGGGGCCATCTGGACTTTGTCATCACTGACGCTCACATTTCCACTGGTCTCTCCGCCCCGCGTACCCACACACCGTTTACACGCAACCCCATAACATAGTCCATCACTCTCCAAAATGCCCTCACTCACAGGACACAATCCAAACAGCAGAAGTGGAGTGCTGATTCGTGCGTTAAACACTTTGTGCTTCAACAACGCCTGAGACCATTGGTTTGGAGGTATTTACATATCCCCTCTTTGTTTAGTATTAGTAAATACATAGAGCAGGGAGGGAAACTTTAATGGAGTCATAATGTTAAACACAATCTGTCAAATCGTAAGTATCACAAATGGCTGCTTAACCTGTATGTACAGTGGAGGTTGCAATACATCTTGGAAAAAAATTTCTGACATCTCATGTAATTACATTAGAATGCAGTTTTTAAAAAAAAACCTTCACCAAGACAAATGACTTTGCAGAGAACGGGAGACAAATAACTGTTAAAACGGTTGGAAACATTCTCAGAACGTCCCATAAACGTTTCCTTGCCTGGACTTTGTATTGCCCTCGAGCCTCGCTACCCCACAACCCCCCTCCAAAGAGACCCACTTTTCCGTGCGTGTCTGTCAACAGAGGTGGATTTCACAAAGCGTGGCATATTTGTGTCTGACTGAAGCTTTGTTTGGAGACCTTCTGACCTCCCCCAAGTCAGCCTCCCCTAATGACCTTCTTCCAGCAGACGATCTGTCACACCGAGGCTGAAAGTGCTCTGCCGATTGTTGTCAGATTGTTTCACAATTCAGCGTCTCTTTGCAGTTAAAACGTCGCAACGATCCGAAACAGCAACTGCCAATGCCTCTTAAATGGCAATAATGCCCCCTCAGGACCAGGAGGGAGAGCTTTTTTTAATTGTCGCTCTTTACTTCAAACAGGCCCTTTCTTTTTTTTTACAGCACTCTCAAACTGCTGTTCATGAAGTGTGTGGAAGATAAGAGGTATTACTTTAAAAAAAAAAAAACAGCTCATTAAAAAAGACGGCCTCGATATCTTCCGGGCATTACTCAAGGAACATGGCATCTCATATCCACTATGGGTGGGGTGATGTCTGGAGCTCGCCTTTGGGTTGCCCACCCCCAAATACGCCCCCCCACCTCCCACATCCTCACTACTCTTAGATAAGGGTCTGGACAGCGGCAGACTGTGAGCTCTTTGGAAAAGTACCTCACTATGACCCGATTAGACTGAGCTGCATTGAACACTAAAATCTTCCAGTCTTTCCAGTTGTTTGTATTTTGTTTTTGCCCATGACTCAGTGCTGCCTAGATTTTTGCCCAAAACAGTGCAACCAAGGAGAGTTTTTGTTTGTTTGCATGTGTGTGATTTATTAAGTTTCTTATCTCTTTTTTCCAGTTGTCTACAATACAGAAATACAGACACACATGCACATACACACCATACACAGAAACACACACACTTGCGTGCACACACACACACACACACACACACACACACACAGAAACCATCCATTGAGCTTCAGGCCCTCAGTTGACAGGGACAGGAGATTAGCAGGGGATTGTGAGGCCAGCATGAGGCCAGCGTTTAACAACGTGCTGTAAAGAGGCCGTGCTCACGTCTTCCAGGCAGGCTGGAGGTGGACAAAGGCCATGCAGCAACACACCACTCTAAACACACACACACACACACACATACACACACACACACATACACACAGACACACACACATACACAGACACACACACACACACACACACACAGACACACACACACACACACACACACACACACCTACACACACACACAAACACAAACACGGCCTACACACACACACACACACACACACACAAACACACACCCTACACACAATCAAACACGCACACAAACACACACACACACACACGCGCGCGCGCGCGCACATGGACACACACGCACGCGCGCACCCACACAAACACACACACGCATATGCACAGACACACCCTACACACACACAAGCAAACATCCTACACACAATCAAACACACACACACACACACACGCGCACACACACGCATGCAGATGCGAGCACACACACAAACACACACCCTGCACGCACGCACACACACACAAACACACACCCTATACGCACACACACACACACAGGCAGACTCTGCCAGGCCTTCCTGCTCCAGCCCAGCCCTCAGTCTTGGGGGACCTTTTGAAGATAACAGCAGAGGAAATCATGAAACTGCAGCGCACAACAGGGTTGCCCCTATAAAGGCAAGGCAGCAGCGAGCAATTAGCACAAAGAAAGGTCAGCTCAGCCAAAAAGCCATCCCCCCCCCCAAACTGTAACAATATTGTGACTGAATCATGAAGGTCCGCTAGTTTTGACAAAGGACAGGACAGATTCCCAGCTGAACTGTACAGCAGACAAGGGGGCCAGGTGCTGGGGTGTATCACGAGAGGAGCCCGACCCGGCCTCTGAGAGACGCCGTGCTACTGTGGCATGTGTTTAAAGTGAACAAAAGGAGCAGGTGTCAGTCCGCGAGGGCTGCCTGTACGGCTATTCCTCATATATCTGTACAGTCTGTATGCGGTCATGCAAAGTTTGGTGAGAAAGACATTGTTTTTCCATCTTTTATTTATTTTATTTTATTTTTTACAAAAAATATCTTTTGATCTCATATTGAAGGCATTGGTATTTTCAGTCAATTGAGAGTATATTTTATTCTATGGAGGATATATTGTCTTTCTGTTCCTGTTTAGAGAAAAAAGTAGAAAAGCGAAAGTAGAAAGTTCATGATTTCTGGCTTTTTAAAAATAAAATGCATATATTTCTTATTCTTATAGCACCACAGAAAAATTCTCCATTTGCATATGCATTAGATTGTCTGGTAATTCTGAAGTTTGTGTTTAATGTCAGCAACAGAAAAAACTTATATACTTCCCAGTCCCATGTTTTCCTGGATCTGATCAAAGTTTTTCTTTCTCTCTCTGCTCTCAGGAAATAGCGCAAGGAATGAAAGAGGAAACAGGTCTAGGGTTTCAAACTCGTGTTTGTCCCCAAAAGCTACACCTTCCTTCAGGAGGGGAGTTATAATTACCCCAGAATAGAAGGAACTGAGTATCTGGTTACCCCCTTTCAGGAGAGTGGCTGGAGAGCCATGGGTCCACGCAGTAGCAGAGGCCCTCGACAGAAACCTGGTGTCTAACCCCCAATGTGACCTGAGAGGAGCTGGATATAATCACCGGGGCTAATCATCATGGCTGTGCATGATTATAGTGTCACTCCAGCGTGTCACACACTGCACAGTCTGAACCCACGTTGCGGAACCGATACTCTTTTTACACACTTCTGTCTCTAAACAAAAACTAAACAAAAAAATTATTTTAAGTGAACAAAATTTGTTTGCACCTACAAAACTGGTCCCCCATCAGAAAATGAACCTGAGTAACACAGGATCTCTAGACAACCTCTCCCATCCAATTAACTAGCATCCAAAGGGCTGATCACTTAGCTAGATGCAATATCACATTACAGGCTATAATGTGGTAATCAGTCTGGGGTTCTTTGATTTCCTCAACATAATACAGTTGCATCTGTATGCTGAATCACTATATTTGTTCCATTGCAGTGACATGTAAAATGCTTGCTGTCTGCCCCCACCAACCACCCCCTCCCCTCACCCGCCCACCTCCACCCACAGCCTTGCCGCCCAGAGTTAGTCCTAAATATAGGGCACAGTTTTCACGGACGATTTTCTACTCTCTTACGTTGGCGGAGTAGAAAATGAGATATGATTTAAAACTCAACAGCAAAGAAAAACACAACATAGAATGAGAAGTATTTCAAAATAAAGACTGCAGTGTATTATTTTTCCCAGTCCTCTCTCTACTTTAGCGCAGATGCAGAACTGTAATCTTGACCGGGCCCAGAGATCTGTGCAAACCCTACAATCTTCCGGGGCCATAATTAGACACACCAGGCAGAGAAGACTCTAAATCACTCAAGGGTGGTTTGGATTTTTTAAAATAAAGTGCAAGAGAAGGTCCATTAGGCCCTATTCTGAAGCCTAAATTATAACTCTGCAGCTCTGCTGATCGTCTTTTCATATTTTTTATCGGCATTTTATTCTCTGTCCATAGCCTTATGAAAGCACTTTTAGGTAGAGAGGAAAGAGAGGGAAGCGTTCTTTTTCTTTTTTATCCTCGGAACTGTCATTTTCAGTTCACGCCATTATTAGCTTTACCAAACAAATGGCGAGGCTTCCGCTCTGTAATTTCCGAATAAGGTTAGCTCCTTTAATAACCGTGTGACACGTGTTAAGCGTACACAAAAACGACAGAAAGATTGGGGTGGTTGTTGATTAAGGTATTGGGAGTCTAGTCAAGGTCCTGTCTCTGCCTGCATTAACTGTTTCCTTAGCTTCTGTTCATTTGAGGGTAATGTGAGAGCTTAGCCTGCTTTCACAGCATGCGTTCTGAGGGAAAATATTTGGATTTAATAACTAAGAAAGAAATGAACAAAAATAGAGTCAGAGACAGAAAGAAACAGAGAGACAGAGAGAAAGAGGCCTCCCTATCCAAACACTTACGTCCCAAAAAATAATCTCTTAGTCAGCTGTTCCTGAATATCCATAATCTGAAAACCACAAAAAATACTGACAACAGCTACCTTCAAGAGCAGCACTGCTTTAATAAAATTCAACCAAACTAAAGTAAGTAACCGGCAGAATATGCTTATTGAGACCAAAAAAGAGAGAGATGTTCTGGCCAAATGACCACAGCCTGGCCATTGAAACAGGACAATATAAACAAACGTAGCAACTCCCAAGAAGAGAGGCCATGGTGAGACACTGAGATTGGGACGGAGATACACTTCCTTCTGCACTGAAGCAAATACACAAAACACTACCAGACCTACTTTGAAACGAAGAAGAGTCTCCACCAAACAGCAAATTCCTTAGTGATGAACTAAAACATGCAGTCATGGAATGGTCCTAAGTGTAGAGAAGACTGAAGTAACATTGACATGCTTAACACCAGGAAATCCACATTCTGCTTGCAGAGACTCATCTCCTGTTGCTCAGATACAGGATATGAGGTCATTCAGTCACACAGTCTACTTCCTTTAAGCTGCACAATATTTATGAATACATAAATAGAAACAAAAAAACTGAAAATGTAAACAACATATTTTCTCACCAGTTTAAACAATGATTTTAACAGGAAATCACAGGCCGCATCAATACTTTAACAATGTTTTGTTTAGAGGAGGGTAAAAAAATCTATAGAATCTATAGCCGTTTGTTCTGTCATTTATTTGTCTTGATAAAGTACATGTGAGCTGTGTAAATTCCTTAAGTAAAAAGAGAGCAAGTTCAAACGCAGCTAATTAGATTAGCCAGAGATCAGAGTCAGATACTATCTCTCCCTTTTTCACATACAAAATGGCACGCAATACAAGTGAACTCAGTCTGACCACCGCCTGAGACTGCCTGTGCCGCCAGTGTGCGCTGACACAGAGCCCTGTTATTCATCAGCATCTAACTTATGAAGTCCTGTGAAAAAATGAAGCATGTTTCAATTAGACACCCATTCGTACATTGAAAATCCAATTGAAATACTGTTGTTATGTATGTGAGTTCAATGAAGTGCACTAAGTAGCATATTTATGTGGACGTGTTACATCAACAGACCCTCATAACTAGCCCAACAAATCATAATTTTTCTGGGCATTAATTGTCTGTTACTTGGACCTGCTCAGTTAGATAACTTGTTCAGTTAAATTTTGAAATGCGTGGATCAAAACTTTGAAGCGGCTATTTCATTGAAGACCCTTGCCATGATTATAGGCCTAGCCCTTACAGATTAGACATGACTAGCTATAGTCCTGTGTTTAATCAGTTTTGAATGGGTGCTTCCTCAGTCGCAGGACACAACTGTAGGCATGGGTTGGAAAGATGGGTTGGTAGTCAGTGAAGGACAGACCAGGCAGATCAACTTTTAGAGCCACTGCGCTCACTTATCAAAATGCAAAGTAAGTGAAGCTTCAAACATCAACACAAGATTAGAGAACTGGCCACACAAATGTACAACATGCTCTTTTTTAGCCTTACATGCAGCCCTTCACGCAAATCACTGACACAAATCACAACAAACTCTAACTGCCTGTTCCTCACCCCCCTCCTAGAATAACAGCTCGTGAACAAGGAGGTGTTACACATGTGCATCATTAATACACAAAAATGCGGTGGCTAGCGAAGTAGCCAACCATCGCTACAGTTTATTCAGATTGGCACCGCATTCAATGATTTGCCAGCCATCCACAATGAGATATACAGTGAGCTCCATAATGTTTGGGGAAAAGGCCCTCCGTGGAGCCAAATCAAAGGAAAACAAATGTCGCAAACATTATGGCGCTCACTGCACCACTCATATGACTACGGCTAACTCTCCTGTAGGGATATGAGACCTATAGTGCAGGGGAAAATGTTTGTGGGAAAGTGCATCAGAGGAGAGTATATGCTTTAGCTGCAGTGTTCCTTGTGCAGGAATGAGGGCTCACACTGTTAACTTGAGTCAATCACCAATAACATATTGGGAAGAAAAGTGTGACATGAAAAGATGTTTAAAAAACAATAGCAGTGTGCTGCACGAGTGTCTTTAAGGTGGTCTTCTAATCATGGAAACCCCCGTGGTTCCAACCCTAGGTATAGACGACAAGGGCCTATGGCAAGGGGGGGGGGGGGGTTGGGGGTGCTCCAAGTGATGGGGGAAAAAAAAGAAAAAATCCACACATGCACTGCTACCACCACAACCCCCCAACCCCCCCCATTCGTAATCACAATACCCACACCCACCCCCCCACCCCTGTTCGCGATTGCAATTTCAACCCCTACACCCTGGTCCATGATTGGATTACCCCACTCCCAGCCTCCCCCCAGCCATGTCCGAAATTTTGCCTAGGGCGGCACAAAGGCTAGACCCAGGCCTGACTCTGAAACACCTTCAAAATCCCAGTTCAGTCTGCAATATCTAAAGATCCAGACTACTGTGAACTGGTTATTTCCTACTGACTCCAGGTTGGCCTCACCACCCCCAATGTACTAAGAACCAAAACTTTTTCACACATCACAGTGAGACACATACTTTCAACCGAGCACAGGCTAAACAAAAGGCCTTCCTTAAGAAACAGGCAGATTCTTCTCAGAAGAAAATCAGTTAGAACTGTTGTCTCATTGCAATAAAGGACAATGTTAATGACCTTATGCAAAAGCACCTGCCCTCACACCATGCCTATTATGAGAAACTGGGACACGTAGCCAAATGAATCACTGAGACTTTAAAAAAAAAAAAAAAAAGCTAAAGGAAGAAAAGGGAAGAAAAACAGCATGGACTCAGCCAGCCTAACCGCTTCACCAAGCCACGGAAGGAAAATATATCATCTTAATGTGAAACAAATGTGAGAAAACAAACATAGGAACGCTTTAATTACAAAGTGTCAAGCCTCACAACAACTGCATTTAATAAATGTCCGGCAGCTAATGAGTATCTGAGGTGGTTATTTTCTGAGACTGTTCTGCTCAAAAGGCTGGGAACCCAAATTGTTTTTGTCAAAACTCTCAAAACTGCGACTGATACTCACATAATGAGGTAGTCTGCAGAATTTATAGTCGTGGGTGTTCTCCGCAGGGCTTGAGGTGTGAGGGCCAATTCACTAGGAGAAAATTCTGTAAGCGATACTGCGGGAAATACAACCACTGACCATCTTCTCGCTGATTATTTTTCCAGCTGTAAACATCCTTGTAATTCAAAATTTACATGTTGTCAAACAATATTTTTTTTTTTAGTTTTGTTGCCAATTTGTGCAAATAAAGAGTACACCATGAATGAGAATTGCATTTTGTTTTTTACATTTGTACAATTAGACGTGGACTTTGACCTTCTGGTTCTTGGTCTGTATAATGGAATGCACATTGTGAATTATTCTTCAGTGGTAAAACCAGTCTCTATTTTATGTGTGTGTGTTCCACTGGAGCTGAGAGGAGATTATTTTATTACATGCATTCTCCTTTGAGAGTAATACTCTCACAGACCTGGCAATCAATTTTCCAATTCACTGCATTACAACATTTCAAAAGCTGTGAACTTAAACTGACTGCAGAAGGTTATCCAAGTGCAAACTGCTTCTGTTGATGTGTGTTGCATTCTTCAGTATTCAGTCCCTACAATTTAGTTTGAAAATATTGCCCTAATATAGAGGTCATACAACATTATGTTGTTGTTCATACAGGCTGCCAATAACCATACTCCATCATGAAGACCAAATAACTCATTCTGGCTGAAAAACAACTAAACTGTTAGCTGAGAGAACAAAAGAATTCCTTAACGATAGCACAAAAACAGGACATATCAAGTACAGCACTTTGGAAAGTGTTGAACAGAAGAAAGAAAGAAATCTCTGGTCGACTCAGAAACACCATACAGGTCAGCCAAGGAAGACTGCAGTTGATGACAGACAAATCCGAAGACCTGTGAAGAAAACACCCTAAAACAATGGTAAGTGACATCATCAGCAGTCTCCAGAGGGCAGGGATGAAAATATCACAAGCCACCGTATTCAGAAGACTTTGAGAGCAGAATTATAGAGGCTACACTGCAAGACGCAAACCTCTCATCAGCTCCAACGATTGAAAGGCCATATTAGAATTCGCCAAAAAATACAGAGACGAGTCAGGCGAATTCTGGAACACAGTTTTATGGACAGATGAGATTAAAATAAAAGTGATGGAAAGCCAGAAGTGTGAAGGAAGGAATAGCCCGTGATCCAAAGCATACCACCTCATCGGTGACATATGGAGGAGGTAGTGTCACAGCTTGGGCATTTATGGCTGCTTCTGGAACAGGCTCACTCATCACTATGGATTATGTAACAGAAGATGGCAGCAATAGGATGAATTCTGATGTGTACAGATAGATTTTGTCTGGCTATGTACAAAGAAACATTCCTCCAGCTTAATTGGCTGGTGCATCATCCTATAGCGAGACAATTACCCCCAAACACAGTATCTATGCAACCAAGGCATTAATCAATGAGAAAAAAAATGGACAGGTTTGGACTTAAGTCACCTAATCGAATCGAGCATGCATTTCACTCGATGGAGAGGAGACTGAAGTCAAAAACACTCAGAAAAAAGGTAAACAGAATGTAGCTGCAGTGAAAGCCTGCAAAGGCATTTCCACAGCATATACAAACCACTTGCTGATGTGAATGGATCATACACATGATGCAGCTATTAAATTTAGGGCTATGCAACCAAATATTAGACTTAATTGCTTTGATTAACTCTTAAGTTCATCCATTAACTTAATTTACAATGGCTGAAAATGTGGGGACTGTTTCTGTAAAATGTAAAAAGTTATGCTCATGTAAATACAATTGAATAAAAACTGATAGTCTGCAGGTTTATCTCACATTCATATTTCGATCTCGAATCTAAAGGCTTAAGTTGTATATCAAAAACAACAAATTTCACTCTACCATTACCATACTTTTGCTTTGCATAGTTGATCTTGAGGATTTCCGCTGCTGTGGCTACCCCTGACGTATTTCATGTGGATGCTACCCCGTTCACGAGTGCCACAGTGTGTCACAGGCGTAACCACAAGTACGGCGGTAGACGGTGTAGAAAGGAAACGGTAATAAACACTGACGCAATCAAAAGAACCATCATTGAAAAAGTTAACTAGAACTTAGCGGTGGACGGCGAAGAGAGCTCACGTAAACTACGAATTTTACGCGTGTAAGCGTTTGCGTGTGAAACTGGCCAGTTAGCATGAGCAGTAAAAAGCAAGCGATGAACTGGGATCAGGGGAGCTGAACTCACCACTTTATACATCACACCTTAAACAAAAACTCGGCCAAATCTTTCAGGAGCGCCAGAGGCTATTAAAATGGCGAGTTTCATTCATTGGGATTGCCGACACAGTTTACGATCTCCGTTAGAAGTTTAACAAGGTATGTGCGGTTGGAAATCGAGAAGTCCAGAAACAATATGCGCTTTATGAAATACTAAAACCTAAGAGGTCCGCAGAATAGGACTTTCCATCGTTTTAGTTTAAAATGAATTACCCCTACTATGTCATGCATGTTCATTTCTATTAATTCAAGTGGCCTAAACAAGCAATGCTTTCCCCTGCTTCTTAATGAGGTACAATTACAGTAAATTCACTTATTTACTCGGTTTTTTGTTTGCTTGTTAGTTTTAACATTTAAAGAAGATTTTAGTTTATAGAAGTCGTTGCTGTACAAGGTGTTTCTTTTTCCTGACAGCTTTAATAGGCTTTAATATTCTCCATCATTTAAACATGTTTTCGTGGCTTTAGGGGAGTGTACATTACTATGTCGCGCGTGTGTGTGTGCGTACTCTACGTGCATACATATTATGTTATGAGCTGTGTGTCAGTGATGTACATTGCAGGCAATGTCTGTGACCAGAGGAGTTGCTCTTGCATGGTGAAACATTCAATTATGTGCTACCATTGGGCAACATAGCTCAGGAGGTAAGAGCGGTTGTCTGGCTGTCCGAGGGTTGCCAGTTCGATCCCCCGCCCTGGGCGTGGCAAAGTGTCCCTGAGCAAGACACCTAACCCCTAATTGCTCCCAATGAGCTGATTGGTACCTTGCATGGCAGCCTTTCACCGTTGGCATATTAGTGTGTGTGTGTGAATGGGTGAATGAGAGGCATCAATTGTAAAGCGCTTTGGATAAAAGCGCTATATAAATGCAGTCCATTTATCTTCTGGAGCTGTTAACCACAAGCAACGCCAGCATCGGTCAGGTTTCAATGCCAGACAGAAGGATTCCCAACAGCATAAAGATGCACGTATTAAAATAAAAATACTAACAGTAATTCAATCCTACCGAAGCACAATTCAGGGTGGTTTGACACTGAACTAGAAAGTACTTCTCAGATTGTTTGTAAAAGTTGGACTTTCTGGTGCAATCTGAGACTGGACGCTTTTTAGATTAAACATAACACATTGATAGATTCCAGTGGAGATTAGAGGCAATTTCTGTCATTTATTTTTGTAATGTCAGGCAGAAACATTGCCTCTGTAACAACTGAATTCTCACAGGACAGTAAAAAAACTATTGTTTTTTTTTTTGTTTTCTTTTTTAAAATTCACTAGCACAATGCTGTAGCTTAGTCATATTGGGGTTTGCAGCAACATAGCTGTCAAGTTACACAGATAGAGCAAGATTTACATCTCATTTATATTTATTTGGCAGATGAGAATGTTCAGTGAGTGTAATAAAAGAAAAAAATGGGGATACAAACTATTTGAATGATAATGACAGTAGGTTCCTTATGTTCATTGTATGCTTGGCCTTATTGTGAAAATGGTGAGCGTCTGTACTGGCAGACGTGTAAACAGAAGCTCCCCTGACAGTGTCTCTGTCCCCAGTCATTGTGGCACCTGCAGCTGTCATTAGTCTGCGTATCCCATCTGCCCTAGCCGAGGTTGCGTTCGTGGAGGCGGGGTGTCGAGGGGGCGGGGGGGAGGGGGTGGTGATGTTGGTGGCGTCACCTTACTGGATAGTTTGAGTCACTCAAATCTCCCGTGGAGCCGTGAGAGGAGCCAAGCGGAGCCCGTCTGCCAAAACATAAAAAAGGAGCGTCCCGCCAGCGGCAGCCTGCCTTGTCATTAACCGTCCTCCTCCTGTTCCGTAATTCCAGCCCTCGCGCTCCACCTGTAATGACAGGGGGGCCTGGTGGCGGAGCAGGTCTGGGAGTCACGGTTGGACCTTGGTATTGGGGGTTGGTGAGGGGTGGGAGGCGGAGCTCGAGCTGCCGGGCCTCCCCGCTCCACTGAGAACAGTAATGAGGCCAGCGCGACGGCTCCCGGGCCCAGACCCATGCTCCACGCCCCGAGCCTGGGCCCTCTCTATGGCACAGGATGCTTTGCCTAATTTAAGGTAACTCGCTGCAATGCGTCCCACCAGGCACTGCACTTTAATGTCAAGAGGGGAGGCGGGCGGGCGGGGGTCGGGGGGGGGGGGGGGAGTGTGGCCAGAGTCGACAGTGCCGTGCAATTATGGAGCGTGACAGGGCATGGGAGGAACCATCTGGAACAGGAGAGGCCGGGCTTTGATCTCCAGCTGGGGCTGTCTGCGCTGCCTCTGCTGATCAATCAGCTCATAGACGCTTCCTGCTAATAGTCTCATCAGCTGATGGCCTGGGATACTGGCGTGGGGTTTGGGGGAGGAGGGGATGCATTAGCAAGCTCTTCCTGTTGTTCCCCGTTCAGGTTTCTCTGCACAGGAAGAGCTTGTGAGCCCGAGAGTTTAGCAGAAGGTTTTCCTTAACTGTAACTATGGCAACATACTTCTTCCTGATCTATTCTGAGAGGAGATGTCAACAGATCCTTTAGCTCAGGTACCAAAAAGAAAAATGCTTGTCGGAAACATGAAGTAATTCAATGTGGACAAAAACATTCCATAGATGTTATAGGGTTTCCAGAATGGCAATTACTGTAGTTCTTTAGTTGCAGTGGGGAGGAATATACCGCAAGGCCATCCTTTTCACCCCTAAAAAGGCCTTTTAGTACCATAAACAAAGAAGTTCAAGTTATTGTTAGTTCCTTGTAAGTGAAAACTTTCAACCGGTGCAAGCTTTTGTCAGGTAGCATAAGGTGACAGTGTCACCCAGCAGAATTCTGAAAAGGCGATTCTAATTGCTCAAGATACTGGTGCACTGCACTCATAAAAATAAACACTTTTCATACAGCCTTCAACTTCCACAGAAACTCAAGCTCCCTGGATTACTTGCTGGAGAAGCTCAGATTTACAGAACTCCTCTATGTTGTGTGCAAATGACACCCTATTGCATGAGCAAAGAATGGTTGGCCTGCAACAGTTTTTTTCAGTTTGGTGTTCAGTGCTGGGTTGTATTGTAAACAGATGTACTTGCATTTTGAGGGATTTCTTTACATGAAAGGCCCATTTGTAATGAGAAAAGAAAACGAATTCAATTATATTTCTGTAATAGGAGTCACTGGCATCTTTTCAAAAGCGTTTTTACTGAGAGAAAATGAAAAGTGGGACAACCAGTGTAACCAGCCAATGAAGATGCAGTGGTTAATGGGGAAAATGTCCTCTTTTCTATTTAGTCGCGATGAAGAGGCCGCAGTTTACGTTGAAAGGGCATGGAATAGCTGCAATAAAACAATGTCAGATGTTGTAGTGCAAGTCCTTTTGATACTGCAATCGGCATGTTTTTTAAGCCACGTGGATGGCTGGTTTACTTAAAGCTAAGGTTAACCAAAACACCGTGAATTTGCAATGATACACATCCTTGGGGTATTGACAGCCATGGCACTACCCCAAAGCAATGTTAACAACAACTCCGCATGAGTTCCTTTCCAAACTTTTTTGTCTATTGTTCAGCCAACCGGCAGGCAATTTCAGACAACATGACTTTTATACGTTATTAGAAAGTGGGGATTTCCAAGTATAGAGTGTATTCTTCCAAAGGCATATTCTTTGTCATACACCGTGACAATAAACCCCTGGGAAGAGAGTAGGGAAACAAAGAATGTTCAATTGATCTTTCGGCCTTCTATTGTAATCCTCCAGGTAGGGCCAAAGAGAAGGGAGAGAGAGCATAGGCGCACGCCTCATAAATTAAATAAACAAAGCGTATTTTCCCTTCGCCGTCACGGCTTCCCGTACTGAAATGGAAAAGAAAAACTTAAATAACACAGAAAAATTATGCCTTTCAGCCACTTGAGTCATTTTGGGCTAAGAATGCGAGCATGAAAAGGGTCTCTCTCTCCCTCTCTCTCTCTCTCTCTCTCTCTCTCTCTCTCTCTCTCTCTCTCTCTCTCTCTCTCTCTCTCTCTTCTCTCTCTCTCTCTCTCCTCTCTCTCTCTTCTCTCTCCCTCTTCTCTCTCTCTCTCTCTCTCTCTCTCTCTCTCTCTCTCTCTCTCTCTCTCTCTCTCTCTCTCTCCCTCTTCTCTCTCTCTCTCTCTCTCTCTCTCTCTCTCTCTCTCTCTCTTTCTCCCTCTCTCTCTCTCCTCTCTCTCTCTTCTCTCCTCTCCTGTTACAACAACTCCCTATCCTTCACTTTTCTATTTTCTCAACTCCTTCACACATCTTTCTTTCTATGATTTCTCTATTATTCCTTCCGCTACTTTTCTACCTCTCCCCTTGACTTTCTTTCTTTCGCCTTCTTTTCTCCGGTCTGCTCACTCCTTTACGTTTCCCTCTTCCGTCGCTTCTCTACTATCCATCCTTTAGATTGTTCTCTCTCTCTTTCATCTTCCTAGCCATGCATGTTTTCTCTAGGTGTCATGTCCTCTACTCATCTCTGCAACTAGCTCAGAGTTGAAAGGCTGGATGGATGTAATAAAATCACACCAGATGCACTGTAAACTCACAAGGCCCTGTGATCAGAGACGAGGAGATCATTCACAAGAAAGTAACATGAAAACGCTTTCAGAAGGTTAATAGAATTTAATTTATTTTTTCTCATGTTAACTGTGCATCGTTAATAGAACACACACCTCTAGTATAATATGAAAATGACAAGATTTAAAATTAAGTTTCTTTAGCTTTAAATAAATATTCATTTGTTAGGGACAGAGTAAAAAGACTTGATTGGGTTGTTTTTGTTTTTATTTTTTGTTCATCAGCCTGAAATTTTGAGAATGAATTTCAGAACTACAGAAGTTGACTATATATCCTATACAACTAGTAATTACTGAAACTAGTCAAACTGGTCATTCAGATGTTCTAGTAACACAATGAATCAGTCAGAAATATCACCAGCTGCTATCTACCTGACATTGATTGGCACTTTCTGTTTTCTGAGGCATTTGTTTTATATTAACAATAGTCTTGTACTGGTTCATATTTCCCGCAAGTGTATGTGCCTGTGTGTGTGTGTGTGCGTGTGTGTTTGTGTGCATGCGAGCATGTGTGTGTTTTATGTGTGTGTGTGTGCACATGTGTGTGCTGCAAACATTCAAGAATGTACGTGTGCCTGAATGTGTTTGTGCTATGTGCATGTATGTGTGACAAATATGTACCTCCCTGCCGTTCTGTGCATGATTGTTGGTTCATGCATGAATGTGTGTGAGTGATGCATGTCTCTCTCACCTCTTCCACAGCTCTTACATGGAGAGGAGACAGCAGCGACTCTGACACAGAAGATATGAGGGGTACAGCCACAGGCCAGGTTTCAGGACAGTTTATGACCTGTGGATTTATTGCAGGATATGAGTGCACACTTGGCTCCTGTATGAAGACGGGACAGGTGAGTGTAGAACAGACAGTACAAGTGTGAGGAAACTACAAACTCCTCAGATATCACTCTCATCCTCTTCAGAAGAATTGACATTTTTACAGAGCATGTCTTGTTTGCTTTCATTTCTCTATAATCCTGCAGTAATTACCTTTTATAGGTTTAAGCAAACAGTTATTGGAGAGCACTTTGGACGTAATGAAAGTGCATTCTCCTCGGCGTGACTAGAGCTTCACTTCCGTCCCTCTGAGTAGCTAGTCTAAGTATTGTTTTGCTTGTTAGTTGTGTCTTGTGGCCTTAATTTGCCTTAGTTTCTTTAAATTAGTCGTCTTTGCTTGTTGCGTCGTCATATTAGTGATTTGTAGCCAGCTGTTTTTACCGGTTAAACTCCTAGTCTTGATTGATTGTCAGCTGTGCAATATTGGTAGTAATTTGTATCGCGTAAGTCTTTGATCGGTAACTTTGTTTCATCCCCGTTTTATCTGCGCAGCTGTTTTGGTTCAAGGTATTGTAAATTGCTTGTATTTGATCCGTTTAGAGCCGCTTATCGCTACATTATTTGAGTAATTACGCGGCACTTCAAATAGTGTTTCTGAGCGACGCTAGCTTAAAACTGCTGCTTTCTAGAACTTCTTCAGAAAGTGCATTCTCCTCGGCGTGACTAGAGCTTCACTTCCGTCCCTCTGAGTAGCTAGTCTAAGTATTGTTTTGCTTGTTAGTTGTGTCTTGTGGCCTTAATTTGCCTTAGTTTCTTTAAATTAGTCGTCTTTGCTTGTTGCGTCGTCATATTAGTGATTTGTAGCCAGCTGTTTTTACCGGTTAAACTCCTAGTCTTGATTGATTGTCAGCTGTGCAATATTGGTAGTAATTTGTATCGCGTAAGTCTTTGATCGGTAACTTTGTTTCATCCCCGTTTTATCTGCGCAGCTGTTTTGGTTCAAGGTATTGTAAATTGCTTGTATTTGATCCGTTTAGAGCCGCTTATCGCTACATTATTTGAGTAATTACGCGGCACTTCAAATAGTGTTTCTGAGCGACGCTAGCTTAAAACTGCTGCTTTCTAGAACTTCTTCAGAAAGTGCATTCTCCTCGGCGTGACTAGAGCTTCACTTCCGTCCCTCTGAGTAGCTAGTCTAAGTATTGTTTTGCTTGTTAGTTGTGTCTTGTGGCCTTAATTTGCCTTAGTTTCTTTAAATTAGTCGTCTTTGCTTGTTGCGCGTCGCATATTAGTGTTTTAGCCAGCTGTTTTACGTTAAATCCTAGTCTTGATTGTTGTCAGTGTGCAATATTGGAGTATTTTGTATCGCGTAAGTCTTTGATCGGTAACTTTGTTTCATCCCCGTTTATCTGGCAGCTGTTTTGGTTCAAGGTATTGTAAATTGCTTGTTTTGATCCGTTTAGACGCTTATCGCTACATTATTTGAGTAATTACGCGGCACTTCAAATAGTGTTTCTGAGCGAGCTAGCTTAAAACTGCTGCTTTCTAGAACTTCTTCAGAAAGTGCATTTCCCCGGGTGACTAGAGCTTCACTTCCGTCCCTCTGAGTAGTAGTCTAAGTATTGTTTGCTTGTTAGTTGTGTCTTGTGGCCTTAATTTGCCTTAGTTTTTTAAATTAGTCGTCTTTGCTTGTTGCGTCGTCATATTAGTGATTTGTAGCCAGCTGTTTTACCGGTTAAACTCCTAGTCTTGATTGATTGTCAGCTGTGCAATATTGGTAGTAATTTGTATCGCTAATCTTTGCGTAACTTTGTTTCATCCCGTTTATTGCGCAGCTGTTTGGTTCAAGGTATGTAAATTGCTTGTATTTGATCGTTTAGAGCCGTTATCGTACATTATTTGAGTAATTCGCGGCACTCAAATAGTGTTTGAGGACGTACTTAAAACTGCTGCTTTCTAGAACTTCTTCAGAAAGTGCATTCTCTGGCGTGACTAGAGCTTCACTCCGTCCCTCTGAGTAGCTAGTCTAAGTATTGTTGCTGTTAGTTGTGTCTTGTGGCCTTAATTGCCTATTTCTTAAATAGTCGTCTTTGCTTGTGCGTCGCATATTATGATTTGTAGCCAGCTGTTTTACGTTAACTCTAGTCTTGATGATTGTCAGCTGTCAATTGGTAGTAATTTGTATCGCGTAAGTCTTGATCGGTAATTTGTTTCATCCGTTTTCTGCGCAGCTGTTTTGGTCAAGGTATTGTAAATTGCTGTATTTGATCTTAGACCGCTTATCGCTACATTATTGAGTAATACGCGGCACTTCAAATAGTGTTCTGAGCGAGCTAGCTTAAAACTGCTGCTTTCAGAACTTCTTCAGAAAGTGCATTCTCCTCGGCGTGACTAGAGCTTCACTTCGTCCTCTGAGTAGCTAGTCTAAGTATTGTTTTGCTTGTTAGTTGTGTCTTGTGGCCTTAATTTGCCTTAGTTCTTTAAATTAGTCGTCTTTGCTTGTTGCGTCGTCATATTAGTGATTTGTAGCCAGCTGTTTTTACGGTTAAACTCCTAGTCTTGATTGATTGTCAGCGTGCAATTTGGTAGTAATTTGTATCGCGAAGTCTTTGATCGGTAACTTTGTTTCATCCCGTTTTATCTGCGCAGCTGTTTTGGTTCAAGGTATTGTAAATTGCTTGTATTTGATCCGTTTAGAGCGCTTATCGCTACATTATTTGAGTAATTCGCGCACTTCAAATAGTGTTTCTGAGCGACGCTAGTTAAAACTGCTGCTTTCTAGAACTTCTTCAGAAAGTGCATCTCCTCGGCGTGACTAGAGCTTCACTTCCGTCCCTCTGAGTAGCTAGTTAAGTATTGTTTTGCTTGTTAGTTGTGTCTTGTGGCCTTAATTTGCCTTAGTTTCTTTAAATTAGTCGTCTTTGCTTGTTGCGTCGTCATATTAGTGATTTGTAGCCAGCTGTTTACCGGTTAAACTCCCAGTCTTGATTGATTGTCAGCTGTGCAATATTGGTAGTAATTTGTATCGCGTAAGTCTTTGATCGGTAACTTTGTTTCATCCCCGTTTATCTGCCAGCTGTTTGTTCAAGGTATTGTAAATTGCTTGTATTTGATCCGTTTAGAGCGCTTATCGCTACATTATTTGAGTAATACGCGGCACTTCAAATAGTGTTTCTGAGCGACGCTAGCTAAAACTGCTGCTTTCTAGAACTTCTTCAGAAAGTGCATTCTCCTCGGCGTGACTAGAGCTTCACTTCCGTCCTCTGAGTAGCTAGTCTAAGTATTGTTTGCTGTTAGTTGTGTCTTGTGGCCTTAATTTGCCTTAGTTTCTTTAAATTAGTGTCTTTGCTTGTTGCGTGTCATATAGTGATTTTAGCCAGCTGTTTTTACCGGTTAAACTCTAGTCTTGATTGATTGTCAGCTGTGCAATATTGGTAGTAATTGTATCGGTAAGTCTTTGACGTAACTTTGTTTCATCCCGTTTATCTGCGAGCTGTTTTGGTTCAAGGTATTGTAAATGCTTGTATTTGATCCGTTTAGAGCCGCTTATCGCTACATTATTTGAGTAATTACGCGGCACTTCAAATAGGTTTTCTGAGCGACGCTAGCTTAAAACTGCTGCTTTCTAGAACTTCTCAGAAAGTGCATTCTCCTCGGCGTGACTAGAGCTTCACTTCCGTCCCTCTGAGTAGCTAGTCTAAGTATTGTTTTGCTTGTTAGTTGTGTCTTGTGGCCTTAATTTGCCTTAGTTTCTTTAAATTAGTCGTCTTTGCTTGTTGCGTCGTCATATTAGTGATTTGTAGCCAGCTGTTTTTACCGGTTAAACTCCTAGTCTTGATTGATGTCAGCTGTGCAATATTGGTAGTAATTTGTATCGCGTAAGTCTTTGATCGGTAACTTTGTTTCATCCCCGTTTATCTGCGCAGGTGTTTGGTTCAAGGTATTGTAAATTGCTTGTATTTGATCCGTTTAGAGCCGATTATCGCTACATTATTTGAGTAATTACGCGGCACTTCAAATAGTGTTTCTGAGCGACGCTAGCTTAAAACTGCTGCTTTCTAGAACTTCTTCAGAAAGTGCATTCTCCTCGGCGTGACTAGAGCTTCACTTCCGTCCCTTGAGTAGCTAGTCTAAGTATTGTTTTGCTTGTTAGTTGTGTCTTGTGGCCTTAATTTGCCTTAGTTTCTTTAAATTAGTCGTCTTTGCTTGTTGCGTCGTCATATTAGTGATTTGTCAGCCAGCTGTTTTTACCGGTTTAAACTCCTAGTCTTGATTGATTGTCAGCGTGCAATATTGGTAGTAATTTGTATCGCGTAAGTCTTTGATCGGTAACTTTGTTTCATCCCCGTTTATCTGCGCAGCTGTTTTGGTTCAAGGTATTGTAAATTGCTTGTATTGATCCGTTTAGAGCCGCTTATCGCTACATTATTTGAGTAATTACGCGGCACTTCAATAGTGTTTCTGAGCGACGCTAGCTTAAAACTGCTGCTTTCTAGAACTTCTTCAGAAAGTGCATTCTCCTCGGCGTGACTAGAGCTTCACTTCCGTCCCTCTGAGTAGCTAGTCTAAGTATTGTTTTGCTTGTTAGTTGTGTCTTGTGGCCTTAATTTGCCTTAGTTTCTTTAAATTAGTCGTCTTTGCTTGTTGCGTCGTCATATTAGTGATTTGTAGCCAGCTGTTTTTACCGGTTAAACTCCTAGTCTTGATTGATTGTCAGCTGTGCAATATTGGTAGTAATTTGTATCGCGTAAGTCTTTGATCGGTAACTTTGTTTCATCCCCGTTTTATCTGCGCAGCTGTTTTGGTTCAAGGTATTGTAAATTGCTTGTATTTGATCCGTTTAGAGCCGCTTATCGCTACATTATTTGAGTAATTACGCGGCACTTCAAATAGTGTTTCTGAGCGACGCTAGCGTCGCTCCTCCTCAGTTTTATGCAAGCTCTTCCCATCTCTGTCTGCTCTCTGCCCTACAGCACCCGGTTCCAAAGACGTGGCCCCCCTAAGCGACGGAACCCAGCTAACCTCTCCTACCCCCAGCTGTCTCCCTGCAATAACTGCACAGTTGCTGGAGGACTTTGGAACTGCCAGTCTGCTTCAAAGAAGGCTGATTTCATCTCAGCCTATGCCTCCCTGCTCTCCCTTGATTTCCTTGCCCTCACTGAGACATGGATCACCCCAGAGAACACTGCAACCCCTGCTGCCCTCTCCTCTTTCTTTTCATTCTCCCACACTCCCCGACCATCAGGCCGTGGTGGTGGCACTGGTCTCCTAATCTCTCCCTCCTGGAAATACTCAGCCCTACCTCTCTCTGACCTACCCCGATTCAGTTTTGAATACCATTCTGTTTCAATCACCTGTCCAACTAATCTATACATTGTTGTCATTTATCGCCCCCCAGGTCCACTGGGAAACTTCATCGATGAGCTGGATATCCTACTCAGCTCTTTCCCTGAGGATGGCACCCCACTGATCCTGCTTGGAGATTTCAACCTCCACCTGGAAACATCCCAGTCTTCAGCTGTCCTACATCTCCTCCACTCCTTTGACCTCTCCCTACAATCATCTCCCCCTACCCACAAGGCGGGCAACCTCCTCGACCTGGTTTTTCTGAGGAATAGCCCTTGCACCGATATCACTGTAACCCCTCTGCACACCTCTGACCACCACTGTTTCCTTCTCCCTCCCCTTGCTCCCTCTCACCCACCTTCTCCCCCCACCCACTGTATCTGTCCGCCGCAATCTCTGCTCCCTCTCAACCTCCTCTCTTGCTTCATCTGTCACTGCTGCCCTCCCTCCTCTCGAATCCTTCACTACCCTCCCCACTGATTCTGCATCCACCTCCCTACTTTCCTCCCTTACATCTGCTCTTGACTCCCTCTGCCCCACTGTCTCTAGGCCAACACGTCCATCTCCTCCCCGCCGTGGATGTCCAATGCCATACGCACCTCCAGGGTTGGACTCCGTGCAGCAGAGAGGAAGTGGAGGACATCCAGAGATGCTTCAGACCTCTCTGCCTACCAATCCCTCCTTGCAGCGTTCTCCTCCACGGTGACTGCTGCCAAGGTAAACTACTATCAAACCAAAATCCATAACTACCGTTCTAACCCTCGGCAACTGTTTTCTGTCTTTTCCTCTCTCCTCAGCCAGCCATCTGCACGCCCTCAGCCCTCGCTCACTGCTGACGACTTTGCAACCTTCTTTGACGAGAAGATTGCAGTCATCCGCAACTCCTTCTGCACTCCACCTCACCCTATGCTCCCCTCCCCTTGTCTCTCCACTCCTCTGCTTACGGTCACTGGCTCCCAACTCCCCACCCCTCAACCTGTACTCTCCCCCTCCCTCACCATTTCCCCTTGTTTCTCCGACTTCTCTCCCCTCACCGATTCTGAGGTTTCACAACTCCTACTTTCCCATCGCCCCACAACCTGTGCCCTTGACCCCATTCCCTCACCACTCCTCCAGGCAATCTCACCCGAGATTCTCCCATTCATCACCTCCCTGGTTAACTCCTCCCTGACATCCGGCTGCTTCCCGTCAACCTTCAAGAAGGCCCTCATCTCCCCCTCCTGAAAAAGACCACACTAGACCCCTCCATCATTGGGAACTACAGACCGGTATCTCTCCTTCCATTTCTGTCAAAAACCATTGAACGTGCTGCATCAAATCAACTCTCTGTGTTTCTTTCACAGAATGAGCTCCTCGATCCCCATCAGTCTGGATTCAGACCAGGCCACTCGACAGAGACCGCACTCCTCTCTGTCAACGAAGCTCTCCACGCAGCCCGAGCAGCCTCCCTCTCCTCCGTCTTATTACTTCTGGACCTATCGGCAGCCTTCGACACAGTCGACCACCCCACCCTCCTGTCCTCCCTATCTGCAATGGGGATCTGTGGCACAGTCCTCAATTGGATTGAGTCTTACCTCTCAGATCGCTCCTTCCAGGTAGCCTGGGCTGGTAAAGTATCTGCGCCACACCCCTCATCACCGGAGTCCCACAGGGCTCGGTCCTTGGTCCTCTCCTCTTCTCTCTCTACACCCAGTCCCTTGGCCCTGTCATCACAGCTCATGGTATGTCTTACCATTGCTATGCTGATGACACACAACTGTTTCTCTCCTTCCCACCCTCTGACACACAGGTCTCAGCCCGCATCACTGCCTGCCTGAGTGATATTCAGAGCTGGATGGTCCGCCACCATCTCAAGCTCAATCCAGGTAAGACAGAGCTCATTTATATTCCGGCTCTTAACTCCCCTCTCTCTGATCTCTCTATCTCCCTAGGTAATACCATCCTCACACCATCACCCTCAACTAGAAACCTTGGCGTGGTGATGGACAACAGACTGTCCCTCACCGAGCACATTTCAGCAGTGACACGTTCATGCAGGTTCTTCCTGTATAACATCCGGAGGATCCGCCCCTTCCTCACAACTTACTCAACCCAACTCCTCGTCCAGGCAGTGGTCCTGTCCCGCCTGGACTACTGTAACTCCCTGCTTGCTGGCCTCCCAGCATCATCTATCAGACCCCTGCAACTCATCCAGAACGCAGCAGCGCGTCTGGTCTTCAACCTCCCCAGACATTCCCACGTTACCCCCTGCTCACCACCCTCCACTGGCTCCCCGTGATGGCTCGCATCAAATTTAAAACATTAGTGCTTGCCTTCAAAGCAGCCAGGGGGTCAGCCCCTCCCTATCTACGTCAACTCATCAGACCCTACACCCCAGCTAGACCTCTCCGTTCTGCTGCCACATGTCGCCTGGTCCCTGCCCCGGCTCGCACCAGCACCCGGTCACGCCTCCTGTCTGTTCTAGCCCCACGGTGGTGGAATGACCTTCCTGTGCAAGTCAGAACAGCAGAGACCCTGGCCGTCTTCAAACGTAGACTGAAGACTCACCTCTTCAAGCTACATCTCACCTCATCACCCCCCACTACCCTCTAACATTTTTTTTCTAAAAAAAAAAAAAAAAAAAAAATTAGGGTGTACAATTCACACTTATACCTAAGCAAAGTTATACCTATTGTAGCTCTCTTGCAGGAATGTTGTAAAGCACTTGTCTCTGAGTTTTGTAATGCACTTGTTGTAAGTCGCTCTGGATAAGAGCGTCTGCTAAGAACCTATAATGTAATGTAATGTAATGTAATGCCTCATTTATCTGGGTTGTAACAGGTGTACTTCATTAAATTTTCTGGCTTATAATTCCATCGTTTCAAATTTGCTGATCTTGTTTCATTTATAATTCCTACTTAGTCGCATGTGTTTATGCTTTGTAATTACACTCGGGAAGATTTTTTATATTTTTTCATTCATGATATTAGTGGGATTTTTTTTTTAAATCCACCACCACCCCCCTCAAAAAAAAAAAAAAACTTCCCTCCACTGCCATAAATCAAAACAGGTACAGGGAAAAATGTCATTCCATTCATGTTGAGACACTGTGAGGCCAACTTGTAGGTTTGGTTTTCAGCGACATGCGTAAGTTATGTCATGACGCCATTTGAGCCGTGTAGTCACCCTTAATTATTACCTTCACGGTGGCGGGCGACAAGGCGCTGGGTGCAAAGGTTGTTTATCTAACGCGAGGGTATGCCGGGAATGACAGAAACTCTGCCGCTCTCCAGAAAGAGCTTTCAGCAAGGTTAAGTGCCAGAGACCCACAGATCATCCCTAAATTCCATGCATTGCTTTTATACTTCGCCCTGCAGCAACAACCACGCTACGTGGATATATATTATTCATCTTGTTTCACACACTGCTATTACATTACTTAGCAAACAGAACATCTTGCAAAAGTGGAGAACATCAGTATTACTAGTTTGATATCACCAAAAAGGCACAAAAGGCCTATGTATAAACAACAAGTGTAATGTCAGCCAAGGAGACCAAAACTGAATCCTTGCAAAAGTACACAGCCCTACAAATACCCTACACAGCTAACCTATCTTTACAGAGCTATACCTGTAACATTATTATCCCAAAAGGAAAACCAAAAAGAAAGAATGAGATTAGTTGAAGAGTGTCATGGGAGCCAAAGTTCCATATGAAGAGGTGAGTCTGCTGAGGATGTGTAGGTTTTCTGCTGTCCTGACTGCATTGGGAAGCTCATTTCACCACTGGGGGGCCAGAACAGACCGGAGATGTGACCAGGAAGTGCAGGCATGTGAGGGGAAAGGGGCCGGGTGCCTAGAGGTAGCTTAACAGTGAGGTCTGGCTAGTGTGTCTCATGATGACGTATAGTTACGTACGTAAAAATAGACCTTTTCTTTCCACCCTACCAGAGTGAACATTTTCATACTATGTAAAGGTTACGTAAGCGCTTTTGGTACTTTTTTTGTTGATTTTTTAAACTTACTTATTCGAGATGGCAGCCAGCTGTCGTGTCATTTTCTGTGGGTGTGTATACAGATTACAATCACTTCTTCGCCTCCCTTACATTGTAAATGCTATTCGTGGCCTCTCTTAGATTGACCTTTGAACTTTCATCCAATTTGTTTTCTGTACTCAAATCAGCCTTCCTTAGATTATTTTCACTAATACCGTCTTGGGAGAGATTTCTCTCTTACAAAGCTTATAGCCATATGAGTTCATTAGATATTCAGTGTTATATTTCAGTGTGAGCAGCAGGCAGCCAGTACGTTGAGAAAGGGCTGTTTCCATAGAGAGATACTAAACAGTTTACACCGTTTATCTCCATATTTCTCCTATGAGGTTTCAACGTGGCCTTGAATTAGATCAACAGGTTTTCCATATGCATTTAAATAAAACATTAACAATAATGCACAGAAAAAAGGTAGTCTGAAATTACGGATGCATGAGAACCCGGGTGTCACATGACATTCGAGTGGCCAAGCACCAAATCGGAGCTCTCGAATTTTGCCATGAATCTCTTGTGATGCTGTAGGTCGGAAGGCAGGGGCAATCCAAGAACTGCTTGGAGACTGTCTCTCTAAAGGGCAGAGAGTGGAGAGAGAGACCGCCTCCTCTCTGGCCCCACAAGCTCGCAGACATGCGCTCAGCGATAGCACCAGTGGCACCGGCCTTGTAGATTAATCCACACATTTGTCGGGGGTTCATTAATTTTCCAGGGACCAAGTGAATGACGCTACAGCCAATACCACCGAGTACACGCTAGCCGTGATGTATGTGGGGCCTCGCTATCAAACAGATTAACCTTTAAGCATTCGCATTTCTTTCACAAAAACTTACAGCATGGCTCGTGAAAATATTCTTTAACTCTAAAAAAATGCGGCTGTCATTTCTAACGGTGAGTCATACAGATTACTTGAAGAATAACAGGCATTAGCAGGCAAGGACGTCCGGTGTGATACAAACCTAGAATTGGTCACACAAACAAAACCACCAAATACTTTCCAAAATTGCTTTTTTGAAGTAATTTTTTCCATTTTTATAAGCTTTTGCTTTTCTTAACAATATTAATAATATCCGTGATTAGTAATGGCTTTTGTCCAGGACAGAATTAAGAATATTATTCTTTTCCTTTTTCCCTCTTCTCATTATATTATATTATATTATCTATTTTTACTTTTTTTTTTTTTTTTTACTTTTTAAAATATTTGCCCACATTTTAACCTTCGAAGCAGTTATCGAGTGCAAAGATCTCAATCTCCCATTTGGAAGCTATTTGGCAAACAAGAACCAGCATTTAAAACTGGAAAACAGGCTGGAAACAAAGGCTTCATTGACAGGCCGAGCTGAAGAAGACAAGTTTCTCAGGGGAAGAGACAATGGCCGCGTCCCTCCATTTGGCTCATGCTTTCATTCACAGGGCTTTACAAGGGACACGGTTGTTCGGGCACAATGCGATACGAGGAAATGTTTTAAAGATGCATTGTTTCCAATTAAGTGTTGATAATGATCTCATTATACAGGAAGAATTATATTCTGGTCCCAGTGATACTCAAAAGGTAATTCAGAGGTCAGTGGAGTACAGGGCTCTGTTCAAGTGGTAAATACATTTAAATGCCCTTTTTTTTCTGTAAAAGGCACCTAGAAGATCAGTCTGCATGGCAATGTAACGTTTCATTTTTTATCATTTGTTCATAAAAAATTTATTTTTTTATTTCCATTTTAATGAGAAATATGAACACAATAATCAAGTACTTTAATTAAAACATAACCTGGATACAATCATGCATCCACTAAATTTTAAAAAAGGTTTGTCCTTTCAAATAAATGCAACATTACTTTTTTCAGTGCAAGAACTATTTTGTCCGTAATTGTGGTTATTGCTGCATTTGCAAAACTGTTCATTGGGAAAACTGTGAACATTAGCATTTAATAGTGCATGAAATTTAAGGGCAAATCAGGGCTCCTTTCTGTTAAAAAGCAGTTTCCCTTCCATGCAGCAGTCTATGTTCCTGTTTTTTAATGAATGAAGGGGGATGTAGTGACGGCAAAGAGAGCAATCAATTTTTTATAGAAACAATTACACAGCCTAATTTAAGTTTAGTTCATTTTCTTTAAAATAATATACCATATCAATAAGTGATATAATATCCTGGAAAAGTTCTGTTTATTCACTATTTTCATTTGTGAAATAGGAAACATTCATTCAAGCTTGAATTCGTACTTATACGCAAACATTCAAATTGCACATAACAAGATAACTGATGTTGACACAGTGGCTCACCAAGGTATTGATAAGGTTGGGAACTACACACCATAAAGGTAACAATGCAGTAACACATAGTCCTGTAACATTTGAGCCCAAAGCATTGGGAGGCAGAAAACTCCCTAACAAGGGATAACGAGGATTATTCTCATCATTAATGCCATTCATTTTACACTGAGCTTTAACCAAGCTACAGTATACCCAAGCTGTGTTGTTTACCAGTGTCACCGTGTCAACCGTGCTGGTGGGTCATGCATGTCTGTTGTGTAATATCCTGCGTTGCCTTCTTTTTCTGTTTTGCCATTGAAGCTGTGGAAAGAATATTACATTTACATTTATTTGGCAGATGCTTTTATCCAAAGTGACATATAAAAGTGCATATCGAAGGTCATTGAAACAACTACAAAAACACAGGTCCAATAAGGTAGAATACTAATTTTGTACTAGTTATTCATAGCCATGAACACATTAAGTCCAGTACACACAGTAAATATTACGCTGACCTAAACTATGCTAAGTCACACTAGGAGGCATGACAAGCTACAACATCAAGGTAATGATAGAAAGTACCATATCCTTATGCAGGAGACAATAAGGTGATCTAGTGTAATCTGATCTTTAAAAAGAGATGTTGCCACTGCTTCCCTGGAAATGACTGAACATCCTGCTCTTCCATGACTAGATAAGCATCCCATAATCAGTAGTTTTACCACACTGAGGTCATGTAGCAGTGGTAAATGATCCTAAATACTCGTTGAACACACAAAGAGAGAGAGAGAGAGAGAGAGACCCTTTTCATACTCACATTCTTAGCCCAAAATGTTATGGAATGTTATGTGTGAATTAGGGCCAGCAGTCAGCATTATGGAAAAGCAGCACTGGCAGTTTGCCCACTTAAGACCTTGTAACATTAAAGGAAATGTTCTGCTTTGCCATAATGTTAACGGGTCAACCCTGCAAAACTCAACTTGTTAGGCTAAGACAGTTAGTAGTCCAGTTATGTTGTGTCTTACTGCTGCAAAAAAAAGAATGTATGTATACCAAATTAATTATATCTTGCTAACTTTGCATTTGTATATACAAATGTTTATACAAATGTACAAATGTATATACAATATGTATACAGATGTTCCCATAGGTGTATGGGCCTACATGCACCTATGCCAAGATGCTAGCTTCTCTAAACCAAAGTTAACAAAGTATCTCGTTGGAACTTTATATGTCTTGGCCAATGGCATTACTCAAAGAGTTGATATGGCAATGTTCCATGTTCAATGTTCTGGCTTCCAGGTGTAAAAGTGGCTAGAGAAAGGAAGGGAGGGGTGTGTAAGGGTGCTTGAGTGCTTATCTCTAGTCTTCCAGGGGAATCTACTACTCCCTGCTCTACTGCTAAGTCTGTTTGATATTTTTGAGCCAAGGAAGTACTGTTTGTGTGTGTGTGTGTGTGTGTGTGTGTGTGTGTGTGTGTGTGTGTCTGCGTGCATGTATCCATGTATGTGTGTGTGTGTTTCCAAGGCTTGTTGTAAATATTTCTTATCTTTGAGATCAGATAGAATAGTGTTTACCCACAAGTCCTCTCCCCTGGTGCCTGCTGTGGCAGTTGATGCTGTAGGTAAATGATAGGTCCCACTCCCGATCAATTGTCTTCCAAGGAATGCTGTTTTTTAACGTGATTACTATTATTACTTAGTCTGCTGCAATACATCAATGTAAATCTTTCATCAGCTCTGCAAGAAGACTAGAAATGTAATAGGGTATTTATTACATAAGCATTACAAAATTGCTTTTATGAGTCATCAAATGCCTTAGCATTTATCACTATGTTTATATGTATCTTACATTATATTTCTCAATTTTCTCAGTTTTATTGTAGTTTTTATTCCTTTCATATGAGGCATTTAATGTTGGCAAAAGTTGAAATACTGTATACATTTTCTATTTATTTATATATTGCAGCTTGATTTGTTTTGTCTGTGCGTGTACATGCATGTCTGTAGAGCCAAACTTATTGAAATAACTTTGACACGACAATGGTTTGGAAATAAAATATACTTATTTATTGGTTATGATAATGAATTTGTGAATAGGATAATTGAAAACAACGATTTGCACAATAAGATGAATTATATTATGCGATTCTAATAAGAGGAAATTATAATTTCGCGATGGCTACAGATAAGTGGTTGGCAGTACTCCCATTTAACAAAGGTTAATTCGTGTTAGGGGTTAGTGACACGCTACTCTATTACGTGGTTAATTCGTTATATCGGTCTCATAAAATAAAAGTTCTAACAACGTAAAACTACAAGGTCTGGGAATTTGCAAGTCCGACCAACATACGCACAACAAACAAAACACAACAACAAACAGCAGTAAACCTAATCAGGTATTTCAAATTTTACGCTATCTACTACAATTTGGTATCAGTGTTAAATAAAATTTGTTTCAATACTCAAAGTCGGGGCCGCGACGGGTTCCAGTCAAGACGACGGATGTGCACAAATCTTCCACTAGGGCCCGGCCGCAAGGGAGATACGGAGAAAAAGTATGTAGATACGTGTTCCTCAAACAGCTGTAGGTGGGAAATAAATTTCGCGGACGGTTGCAGACCAACTCACTCAGACAGGTCTCCAGCGAGGTGCGAGTTGGGAAGCGCAGCAAAGACCGACAGTGTCCTTAAGGAGATGCGAGTCTGGTCGGTTAGGCAATGCCTTACCTCAGAGGAAAGTTGTTATGTTTTTTGATTACTTTTATGCTCGAAAGTCACTGACGCGACAGAACCCCACCTGTAATGTGATTGGTTTATTATTCTGGCCACACAAGCATTTGATTGGCTTGTGGTATTGGAGCTGTCAAAGAAATGTGGATAGATAGACCATTGATTTCTGCGTTAATGTTTAAACTTGTTAAATCGGGCTCCCTATTCCTCCGAAAAGGGGAGTGTTCCTTGCCCCAAGCTCAATTGATCACGCAGAGAGTTTATTGCAGGGTCACAAGAGGAATGGGACAGGCACTTGGTTGAGCAAAAAAAAGTTAATGATGAACATGACTCTGCAGAGAGTCAGTCCCGTGGTCAGGGAGCAGGAGGCCCCAAAGTTCCTGTATATAGTAAAACATTTTTACACTATCAAATGGGAATGTATAACATGCTCATAAAGATATTCATGAAAAACAAACCCCACTTCATACGGACTTAACCGGAGCAGCAGAGCAGTCTGAGTTGATTTACCCTTGCAGTGTAGTACGAGTGTGTTTGTGGCCTTTTAAAACCAAATTAAATGAGTGGACAGATCACAGAATCAGTAAAATATGACAGTTTGCATTACTGGCCACCGCCAACTGATCTTTTGCTAATAGAATTTAGTCACTGAGTTTCTGGGGTTTATAAGCGGTATGTGCTGGGTTATAAAAGTGCCACATAAAGTAGCATAAACCTATTCTAACCTGTTCTAAACTTTTAAGACCCAGACGTGGTTCAAGGAATTCATAACAAATAAGTCTTCTGGTGTTTGGGTGTGCAAGAAATAAACTATAAATGTGTTATCATAAAGCAGGTTTCTCAAAGGCATTCTCAAGGGATCATCTGATGATAAATAATCCATAGTTGAATTATTACTCGTGGAATTAATACGGGACACAGCATTGCAACACATGCTAAAGTCACCAGATGTTCTATCGCAGGTTAACGGGAAATTTTTGTATCGTAAAGAAATATGGGACAATGGGCATTCTGTGTGGGACGGCCCACTTTTGGCCGAAATACAGGATGTCCCGCCTAATGCCGGACTGTTGTTTACCGTGCATTGATCTCTCATTGGTTTCATATGTGGCGGAGAATCCTAAAATCAAGCCATTGAAAGCATTTGTGCCACACTCCACAAACAGGGCTTTGTGTCACAGTCATTGTGATTCTTACTGCAGGCTCTTACAAGAAAATGTCATGGATCACATTTCTTCCTCTGCTGGTTTTTTCTTCATTTCCCCCCGATTTTTCTCTTTGCATTTTTGGGGGAAGGAACCCTCTAACAGGACTTGTAAGACGTGTGCTGTCAGAGCTGTGTTCTCTCCTACAGTGCATTTGCTTTTGAATGTCTTCAGCCAAGGCACACTACTGGCCTTTTCCCAGATTCACTTAATTGTTGGCAGCCACAGAAAGTGGCTCCAGAACATTTTTTATTTTTTTTTGTAACCGGTAGTAAAAACAGTTTAGCAGTAAGCAGATCCTTAACTGTCAATGGCAAAATGGTATTTGAATGTACCCTTGGTAATGATATGCTTCTTTCAATTTGTGAGTTAATTTAAAAAATAATGCTGATTAATGGAGTACTGCCTGATTATTATGCTGTATAAAATTTATTCCTTTACAGGTCTTATTGAAGTTACATGTAATTGGCCATGCCATGTGAAAAGCCGTTTGTGGAACTGTCATTTATGTATATGGGAGAGTATCTGGTTGAGAGTGAATAAATTTCACATTTTGTTCTGCCTCCTCTGCATTCAATTTAGCTGGTGATTTTTGTGGCAGAACTAGTGATGTCATTTGCATGGTTTGTTATTTGAATGGTTTATTTGAATGGCTGTTGGCTTTTTATTTTGTTGGATGTGTGTGTGTGTGTGCTAAATTTTCTGTGTGTGTGTGTGTGAGGGGGTGGTCTTTCGTATTATTTCATGCAGTCACTGGGTACTTAACACTGAAGCTTCCCTTTAAAACATACAAAATTATCCCTCAGATTTGAAACTGAGGACATGACATGCAGTGACTCTGAGAGATGTCGAAAAGTCAGCCCAATTGAGGGATCTGTCACAGGCACCAGCTAAATACTGGTTAAATGATCTTCCCCGAAGTTAACACTTATGTGTGTCTGGTGGCAGGGGCTTAAATAATATGCCTGTGTTCATAATGTGCCCCTTTCAAAAGTAATGATGAGTCTTGTGTTTGTGAAATGCAGCTTTAATGCACAAGTTTGGAAACCTTAATAGGACATTCCGCTTCATCCGTGCCTTTCATTACAGACCAGTCTGGAGGAGCCGGCTTGGGAGAGCGATGAATGCTTGGTCAGCGTCCACCCCCATCTTTTCATTACTATGGGGTCATTTCAGTCTGAAGACTGGATGTCATCTGCAAACACAGAAGAAGGAGAGGAGAGGCCATGTTGCAAGGGGTGAGCTTGGATCAACAGTACAGACCTGCTTGCTGGCTATTAAAGTGCACTGGGCCTCGACAACAGCAACAAAAACATTTTGGCCACCATGGCCCAATTGCAATACTGGCAGTCTAGCACGGGATTGAGAATTGGATACATATAAGGTAACATGGCACTAACGGGGAGTAATTTCCAATCAAACCTCACTGCAGCAACAACCTGCAGATCAAAGTTCAGATCAGCTGGCATCTAGCAATTTCCATAAATCTGTAATAATACAAACTGCATTTTTCTATGTCCAGTTCTATTCATTGTAGTGGAAAATTATTTAATCATGCAACTGAGAAACAAAATTAGGAGATTTGTTTGTTGCTATGGGGATTTCTGTGGTGGACAAACTTGGCACTTGGAGTTTGAGAAAGAGTACAAATATGCTTTTAGTGTGGTCGACACACTCACATGGCCACACATGCACACTATAGCCTGCATAGGTTTTTTCTGTACTTGTTGGCTGAAAAGTTCTCTAGTTTGTTGAAGTTCTTAAACAGAAATGTGAAAACAAGTATTTTTTTTGCCAGAAACAGCTTATAGCCAGGTGAGGTATCATTCCCACTGTGGAGTACTTCTCATAAAACTCTCGGGTTAAACTATCCTCTATAGCATTTACCAGAACTAATCTGAATGTTCCTCAAACTCTTGAACTGTGACATCATATTAAGCCAATGGCAAAATAGACTTTTATAATAGTCCCAGGACACAATCAGAATTCACTTCTGGCACCAGATTTGAGTGAATATAATGAATAAAATGGTTACACACAAGGACAGTTATTTCATCTTGTTAATTCATATCCCAACGGGGCAATGTGATGTTACAGTTGAGGCCAAAAGTTTACATACACTGAGGCTAAAGATATTCAAACTCAGTTTTTCGCACCTCCACACATTTCATATTACCATACATTTATTTTGGCAAGCCAATCACGGGCATCTACTTTGTTCACATGAGAGGCAATTTTAAAAATTAAATTTGAATGTCTTTAGTCTAGGTGTATGTAAACTTTTGGCCTCAACTGTATTCTGTATTCCACAACATCCATGAATTGTATCCCCTCCTTGTGATAGTTCTTTTAATTAATGGTTTACCCAGTTCTGTTTTTGGGTGAAGATTTTCAGTAATATTTTTATGTTTTCCCCTGCACATCTTGTAACCAAATTCAACTGCGTATTTCCAAACTTAAACCATCACATTCATCATAAAGAGCTGTTTTCTTGTGCATCCTGACAGAAAAGGAGAACGGATCTTTGAAGGCTCGGTCTTCCAATGGTTTGATCTCCATGTGTCCTTCGTGGTCTCAAGGTGCTTAGCATTATGTTGATTAAAGTTATGCGTGGCACAAAAACACATTCGCTCAGACACATCATGTTATACTCAGACACACCTTTGTTAAGCTCACAAATACTGCAAGGTCAGACAGAAGCAGTTGCTCAAGAACTGTGGTCAGCTGAATAGTGTTATAAGACATTCAGTATTGTGTCACTGGACCACCATAGGGTCTATGATTGAGGAAGTTAGACATGTACTGCAGTGGGGGACAGCTTAGTCTCATAGGATTCTCTTCATTGGGTCACAAGTAATTTCTTCCCAAAAAATTTAAATAATGAAAGGATAACACAGAAAACTGTCCAAATCCGCAAACCCAGTCCACAGTCTAATATGAGGAACTATGAACCCTTTGTTTACTTTGTATGTTTATTTGTTTTTTCATTTTGCATTTCTAACCTGAACTTTAATCTTCAGAATAGCTCAGGAAAGCTTAAAAATCAAGTTCAGCTAATCCGCTGGACATACATTTGCACACACACATACACACACGCACACACACACACGCACGCACACACACACCACTGATCACAGGGGTAAGAGCAAGCAGTGGGCGAGAGAGAGCAGCAAGCTGAATTCTTCTGAAAAAAAGAACGTGCACTGTTGCCAAACTCTCCAGCCACAAAATCCCATAATAGTTTCTGATGTAAGTATAATGGCTTCTCAGACCCAATAAAGTGGAATTATGCACAATCCATCCTCTCCCTGCATGGACAATGTATGTCTCGCTTTCCTCTCTGCCTCACATGTAAGAGCTCCTGTCTCTTCTTAAAAAGGGGCACTGTCGCAATAGACCCTCATTTCGAAAAGCCCAAAAGGCCCAACTCCTTGTTAGTTGCACACTAGCATTTGAGCAAAACCCAGAAAAACAATGGCTGAATCAAGCTGCTGAATCTTTTCCCTCACCCCCATGCCTGTTTTCCCCAGAATATCAAACTGAAACAAGAAACGCCAAACTGGCAGAAAACGTTACGTGCTTTAAAAACAGTTGTTCCGGAATCTCTGGTGCATTTGCTCAAGAGGTGACTGGACATCCAGGTGCCGGTATACATTTTTTCGGTTCTGTTCATGAACAGTAACAATTTCAGCAGTAGGTTATTTGGAATGTTTTTTTGTTTTTTGTTTGTTTGTTTGTTTGTTTGTTATTTTGTTGTTTTTTTGGTTTGTTTGCTTTGTTTTTCAAAATTATAGGTCAGTGTTCTAGATATCCATTGCTCTCAGTCACCAGAAGTGATTGTTACCATCTAGAATGTTCATTTAAACATTTTTAGAATTATTATTTCATTTAATTAATGAAAAAATCTATCAAACACCAATATCACTCATATGAATTGCCCCCATAAACTTAATAACTGGTTGCATCTCCTTTAGCAAAAATAACTTAAACAAAAATATATTTCACATTGTTGTGGAGGAACGTAAGCCCACTCTTCTTAGCAGAACTGCTGTAATTCAGAGAAATTAGTAGGGTTTTCAGTGTGAACTGCTTACTTCAGGTCCTGCCACGGCATCTCAGCATCTGGGTTCAAGTCAGGACTTTGACTAGACCACTCCAAAACTTAAATTTTGTTTCTTTTCAGCCATTCAGATGTGGACTTGCTTTTGTGTTTTGGATCATTGTCTTGCTGTATAACCCGATTATCCTTCAGCTTCAGCTCGCAGACAGATGACCAGACATTCTACTTAAGAATTTTCTGGTACAGAGCTGAATTCATGGTTACTTCAATAATGGCAAGTCGTCCAGGTCCCGGGGCAGTAAGGTATCCTCATACCATCACACTCCCTCCACCATGTTTGACTGTTGCTGTGATGTTCTTACTGTGAAATGTCGTATTTTCTTTATGCCAGATGTAATGGGACCTGTATCATCCAAAAAGTTCCAGTTTTGACTCATCTGTCCATAAAACATTATCCCTAAAGGCTTGGGATCGTTCAGGTGTTTTTTTCTTTTTTTCTTTTTTTTGCAAATGTGAGAGGCACTGATGTTTCTCTTGGTTAGCAGTGGTTTCCACCTAGCTAATCTCCCATGAATCCCATTTTCCCCCTGTTATGATGTCTTATTATGATGTAATGAACACTGAACTTTGCTGAGGCTAGAGAGGCCTGAAGTTCTTGGGATCTCTTTTTGACTTCCTGGATGAGTTGTGCTCATCTCTTCTGAAATTTCCTTTGAAAATGGCATATTGTGCTTGCAGAAACTTGTGGTGCCTGCATCACTGTGATGGTGAGGTTGAGTATGAGTGAGGTATAGATTCAACTGAGCTGGTTGCAATCTAGCCTGACTGTGATCAATCAGCTGAATTTAATAATTATCAATGAAATTTTGAGTAAATTCCTTTTTGGTTTTGGTAACGTTTTCATTAAATAAAATAAATTATCATTTAAAAAATGTGTTTTGTGTTTATTCGGTTTCCCTTTGACCAAAATTTTATCTAAAGACCTGAAACTATTTAGTGTGACAAATAATAGAAGAATTATAGAGGAAAGGGGCAAATATATTTTTACAGCACTGTATATATAATCTTCCCCAAACGTAGAATTACCACTACTTCATGTGTGATGAATTCAATTAGTTTCATTGTTTTTGCTCAGATACATTGTTTATGTAAGAAGTCATTACTTGTTCTGGCTTATAAGAGGCCTTTCAACATTGATGCTGGAAAAAGGGCTCCATGCTAAAATATTTCGCAAGTTATGTTAAAACGCAGATTACTAAATGGATCTAGCTTGCCAGAATGTAATTAGATTTGTTTCTTGTTTTTACAGCCACAAGAGAGCAAGAGAGAGAGAGAGAGAGAGAGAGGGAAAGGGGGGGGGGGGGGGGGTCTGTATTTAAAATGAGTCACAGGCCAGAGTATCAAAGACAACATTTAAGGTGTTCAGTTTTTCTTAACTGTTCTCAATGTGTGGTCCTACCTTTTCCAAACCATTTACCCTTTGTAGCTATTTCAAAAAACATCTATTACCAATTTCAGGATTTATGTAGTATAGATGTATTGTAAAATAAGTGTCATTATAGCCCACCCCTATTCTTGCATTTTGGCATTTGCATTTACTAAGTAAAGTTGCTTGAGTTTTTTCATTATATGCAGGTGCAGCTATAATATAGGGTGATGTCATTCAAAATCATGCAAAGAAGAAGGATAAAGATATTTTCTTTGGGCTAAAATAAACAACTCTGAATACTGTGTGAGTCACAACTGCATGGAATTCATCTCTTGTATATCTTTTCCAGGATACTGTTTCTCAATTATTCTACTACGTGCAGTCACTGACCTTCAAACTTGTTCCACACAAACTAAAATCACAGAACAAATATTGGATCCCTTTTATCTTATTCTTTGAAGAATTAGCAGACAATTCTCCTGCCTGGAAACATAACCCTTTCTATGATTTGCCAAAATGTGCCTCCAGGATTTTTCTAGAAAATTCACTTCTATAAGTTGAGGAAGTCTTGTGAAAATGTCTTTGAAATTTTTCGCAAGCTATTTTCCTTTGATGGATATAATTTAAAGTTGCTGCGTGGAAATGAAAAGTTACAGGCGTATGCCTGATGAAGAAGATTAGAGCCTTTGCATTTTTTTTTCAGAATTTTTTAGGGAAGGAGCTTGGATGGCAGAAAGCTGGCTAATGACCGTATATTGACAGGAACACGTCTTCCTTCAAAGGGCTTGTGTCCTCCTCATGCCTGTCAGGAAAACAGGTGTTAGCTGATTTGTGTTGTAATGTTTGTCGTGCCTGATCTGCGCTCTGTCAAAAACAGCTACTGTGGGGAGGGGGGGGAGGAAGTCGAGGAAGAACAGGAACAGCCTTAATATAAATGAGCCGTGACACATGGAACAAAAAGAAAATTGATAAACATAATTTTAAAGGATCACATTGATGATAAAGCCAATGGATGAGCACATTTCTGAGTGTGGCTGAGGAGCGGTCCTGTTTGTTTAAGATCAACGGAACGGACTGACTTAGAAGCGTCAAGTTTAAAGTCAATGATGAACTACAAAAAGCTGCGGAAGCATGGTGCATTTTTGGGTTTCTATGGTCATCGCCTGCGGCAGTTCCCCATCAGCCTCCTCTGTTCCTGTACAGGCAACAAACTGCCTGCTGGTAGAAACTCTTCCTCACAGGAGAACTGCCCGGCCAATTTCGCAGCATCCTGCGGGGCTGCTGACCACAGCCAGTAGTGGCATGGTCAGGATGTGACACCAGACTGTGGGGCAGCATTAGTGCATTGAGAATGAGTGGCTTTGCTTGCCGGCTTCAATGCCAGATACCCCATGCCACACATGCTGTTTGATACATGCTGTTTGCTAATGGGATGGATGTGAGCTTCATAAGAATTTAAGCATGGAAAGATAAACTAGGAGGAGCAGCAGGTTTCAAGGGTATGTCTCCCACATTGTGCTGCACAACAGGAACTTTAGCATGCTGGGAAGCGCATGGACCAGTAGACAGTAAGAAGTGAAGCAAGTGATGGTTCAGCTTCATTCTACATCATCCTAATGCTCTTTTATTTTGCTCCTAGGAGTCTCTGCATCCTTGTAAACAAAAGGTGAAGTAATGGAGATTTGCTTGCTTCTGTGCTGGAAGAGGAGGCGCTGGGGCACTCGTGGTGTTCATACAGGTACTAGTGAAGTGTCTAGCAAGATGGCATACATCAGAACACCACGGGGTCTCTGTACATGGGCTCTTTAGCTTCCCTTATAGTACCTGCCCACTGTAGCTACATGGCTGGAAGCTGAACCAGAAGAGAAACTGTTAGTATGTAGGACTTGGCAGTGCGACACACAGCGTGTAAATTACACTATTTAATATTTGCATTTATACAGCTAAATATTTTTCTACTGAACCAAGTCAGGTTAAGCACCGCACTCAAGGAAAGAACATCACTACTCTACTCGGAAATCAAACACACAATCTTAGAGTTACAAGCCCAGTTCCTTGAGCAGTACACTACAATGCCACCCGCGCACTAGCAACCACTGCTGATGGCTCATTTTTGCGTGTATAGAAAGGTGAGGGAAGCAAAAAAAAACCTCTGCAGTGTCTCAGGTGACGCTGTAGTTGCTATAACCCCAGTATGATCTGACAGTAACCTTTCTGCACCGAGGGCTTCCTTAACGGAGGCAGCCCGGCTGTCATCACCTCCACGCCACTCGTCAGTCTGCATCTGTTTCCTGTTTGCAATTTACAAGGCTGGTTTTCCTATGCCCGGACCCACCCCCGCCACTGGACCCGCCCCCTGGTCCCGGCTCTGGCTCCAGCCCCAGCGCTAGCAGCTATGGCTGACCCACGAGAGTTCAGATGGCTGAGACCACCACACCCCGCAACAGCTCCTACATGCCCCCCCCCCATAACTGAGCTATCAGACATAATCCCGTTAATGGAAATCACATGGGGGCCACCGGGCACCTTGCTGCCGAAGCGGCTCGCCAGGGCGGGGCCGCCTCAGCCTCCCACGCCATAAACTCATTTCGGGAAAGCGTTGGAGGGCGGTTTCGGTGAGCGGAAAGACTGACGGCCTGGGGTATTTACGAGCCCCTACGGGACATGGTCCAGGGGCGAGGTGCTTCATGGGAAAATGCGCCGCAGTAGGTGGGGTTCGCCTGCCTTTTTTGGAGTCAAGATGACAATGACATGGCAACAAAGATGAACAAGGGGACGGCAGGTGATATACCCATTGTGTGACCCACATTGTGTGCACGCACGCACACACGCACGCACACACACACACACACACACACACACACTCGCACACACACACAGACATGCGCGCACAGTCCAGTCATGTTCTGCTTTGGGGAAACCGTGGGGTTTCTGGCATTAGAAAGGTACGCTGTTTCACTCGGCCGCTGTGGTGACCCAGGGTTTTGATTTCTGCCCAGAGAGTGGAAGGTGAGATGGTGTTTGAGTGAAGAATGGCAGGGCTCTACATGTGTGACTGACTCAATGGGGTCAGAGACAGAACCATTGCTGTGGACTCAGAGTGATCCAGAACGAGCCAACTGTGGCATGCCCCCACACCCCCCCCCCCACCCCCCCCACCCCCCGAGGGTGGCTGAATCCTGAGCATGCACGTGCACTTCACTGTGCACACGGTATGGCTTCATGAAATCAAATCCTGGTACCATATGTTCGTACGGCACCTTTGCCGATGTTTGCAGGGATGAAAGTCAAATATGCAACGGTGCCTAGTGTTTGCAAAGGAACCATAGCAGAACATAATACCTCAGGAAACTTAGCAGCTTGTTTTAGAGAAAAGTAGAATGTCCAAGGCAGCATTTAACACCCACCCCCCTCCACTACACACACACACACACACTCTCTCTCTCTCTCTCTCTCACTCTCTTTCTCTCGTTCTCTCTCTCTCTCTCTCTCTCTCTCTCACACACGCACACACAGCCCGTGGGTTACAATTCCAGTTTGATTCTAAGCACATGAGGAATTGGCAGTGAACTCCTCCACACTTTAAACAACAACTTCTTTACAGGAGCGAAATTTCCCCGGCTGTTAAAAGAAACACCAATATTAAAACCAGAGCCTTTTAAAAGCACAAAACATATTTTCCAGTATGGCGAGTGATCACCAACACCACGGTCTCTATGCATATAATCCCGCCGCAAGTTTTTATGATCATATTTATAACGGTATAAACAGATGTGTCAATCACTCTCTGACGAGGGAAGTCTGTATCTGGGATGACATCACCCTCTGCCTGTTTCAGGTTTGCGTAGTTAATGGAACACAGTGCCTCATGCTGATAAACTGTGTTTGTCTGAGCTCTGTAGCCTTACTGCTACTGTATTTGGGCATTGAATGTGAGAAAACTAGAACTTTTTTTGTATTTCTGTGGAAAGGAAAAAGATGTATAAATTCCAAACTCAAGCATTGAAACATGCATAATATTTTGGAGCAGAACTAATTCCATCCCTGTGATGTGACAGAGCTGCAAGCATTCCTGTTAATGCACTTTGCACTTAGTAGGAGAGTTTCGGGGTTGTATGTGTGGCATATGTGCAATAGCCAGCAATCTCAGCAGTGTTGTTGTGATGTTTGTATGCAAGCGTGCATATGTGTGTGTGTGGATGAGGAGAATATAAATTGGATTTTGGACAGATTGATTAATATTATAATTGCTTCATGATTTAACTAGATTTTGATGATCATCAATTAATGCCATACAGAATATTTTTCAACTTCCAGCGAGCACATAATGTGTGTGTGTGGTTCCTGCTTGACTGCCAACACCTTTGGCTGCACTGAGCTGCGTCTTTTCCTGTTCAGAACCACTGCCCACAGTAAGGCACACATGCGTAATGATCCCTCTGATCCAAACAGCCCATCCCCAATACTATCCCCACCTCCACCCCCACCCCCTAGCATGACAGTAAAGCTTTATGCTAAGCGGTAGTGACTGGGGTATCTGAAGGATATCAAAGGGGAACCAGGAGGTAGTGATGGTCATTAAATGAGAAACGGTTTCTAAACTTTCCCCATGTCAAACCTTTTCTGACACTTGGGCGATGGACACACCTTCGAAGCAGAGAAGAGTGGAGATCACAGCCACCTGCAAGTCTTTGGCAAAGTTGGTTTGGAAAAGCAGGCTAACATAATGATAATACAGTACTGCAAAAGTCAGAGACCACCCTTTTCTTTTACTTTCCAGTGAAAACAGTGCAAGTGCAAGCTATTTATTATTTAGATTTAGAAAATAATGCAGCACACAATAAGCCTCAACAACTATGTACAATATCAGATCTTTCAGCATTTAGTGTTCACCCTTTTTCCTTTTTTTTTTACAGCTTCCATTCTTTTCAGGAGACTTGCTTTAAGATTTTTGAAGAAATCTGCAGTGATAGTTTTCCATGCTTCTTGTAAATACCTCCAAAGGTCAGTCTTTGTTGGTTACATTTTCTGTTTCTCTCAATCCAAGTGATCCTAAACACATTCAGTGATGTTTAGGTCTGGACTCTGGGGTGGCCAGTCCATTGTACTGAGTACACTAGCAACTTGGTCGTCTTCAGTGTGCGTTGGGCTCATTATCTGCCTTGTAGAATTTGCTCCCAGTCAGAGGGTATTGCATGATGTGTTCAGATTTGGTTGTATTTATCAGGATTCATTATGTCTTCAAGCAAAACCAAATCGCCAACTTCAGATGTTGTTATACAACCACACGTCTGCGCTGATCCTCCACCATACTTGACTGATGGCTCTAGACATGGTTCCCGGAGTCTTGCATTGATTGGGCAGCCTTTATACTGCCTTCTCTTACTTCCAAAGATCTGACATTTAGACACATCGGTGCATAAGACTTTACTCCACATCTCAGGCGTCCAGTTTCATTGTACTGATGCAAATTCTCTTCTCTTCTGTTTATTTCCTTTTCTCACTAGTGGCTTTTTGACAACTACATATCCTTTTAGACCCATAGCATTGAGTTTCGGAGTGGAAGGATTGACAGAAACACCTGTGGATTTCTTCAGATCTGAAGCTAGAGGAGAGCTTGATTTTTTCCCGTCTCTCAAAAATAAAATCTTTTAAGTACTGTTTTTGTGATGATCGTTTTGGCAGTCTACCGGTTCTTGAACGGTTGTTAGGAGCCCCATTTTCTCTGTATCTTGCAGTAATCTTTTGAACTCGTTTTGGAAACTCCTGTTTTTTCACTTATTTTCCTTTGACTTTTATCTTCCTTCTACAGTTAAATTGTCTTCTATCGAATCTCATCAGAAACATCTCCTTTAGCCATTTTAGATGTGCATGACAAAGAAATCTGCAAGGCAGCTAAGGTGTACTTGGATAGTTGGTTGTTTGAATGTTAGAGTCACTTCTGTAGGCAAAGAGTTCAAACATAACATTATTGACTTTTGACAAGAACTTTTGTTGCAAGGGCTCAGCTGGTGATTGGAAGATTGGAAAGTGTAGTAGAGCGCACAAAAAAGGGTGGACAAATACTGATAGATTTGAGATTATATGTAGTGGAGCAGGCTTTTCTGTAATTTTCTGTTAAATATACAATATGTCCTCTGCATTATTGTCTGACACTGAAAAAAACAATTGGCACTGAATGGCTGAATTGACTGAAAATTGAATATACGAAAGGGTGGTCTCTGACTTTTGCACATTACTGTATTTTCGCATTTTAAAAATCCCCGTTATTAGTAGCAATGTTTGCTCAAGCAAAGTAGATTCATTTATCTTCGATCCTCTGTTGGGGGAGGGGGCGGGGGTGGGGGGGCAGACTCTAAAGTGTTTACCCAGTTCATGTTGGATCTCAAGCCGCAGGCAGACCCGAGGACATGGACAATAAGCTCGAGTTTGGCCCGAGAGCAGTGGGTAATGTTTAGCTCCAGCCCGTTTCTGAGTGAGTCTATAAACACACGGCTGGAACTTTGACCTCGGCAGTAAACAGTTTTCCCCCGGATGATAAACGGCAGAGCCCTGCCCCCGAGTCGGGGAAGAGAGGCCTTTTCTCAAACGCTCTGCTGTTTCCCCGCCCCTTTCTGCGAGGGGAGTACAGTGGTAATCTTAGATTACTGTAAATCCTCGGTGCCCCTTCAGCTCTAATTAAACCAGTGTTGGGTTTCCAGCAGGACCCCTGAAGTTTCTCTGCGAACGCTCAGGAATAAACGGCCGCTGGGTTCTGTGGGGTTAAGCAGCCTCCCATTTATTTGTTCTGCCTGCTCCCGGTGACCCCCCGAGCCGGTCTCACATTTAAAAGGTATTTTTGTTTGGAAATGAACTTCCCTTTTTAAGAGCTGTATCATGTCAGTGCAGAGAGAATTATGGACAGAAGAGACCAGTTCAGATGAACTGCTGTGCTTCCCTCTAACACAGAGCATAGCATCCCCCTTAGATGAGTTTTGTTTTTTTTGTTTTTTTGGGAGGGGGTGGGGGGGGTTGTGTGGGAGTGTGTGTGGCGGTATGGAGTTGATGGAGACGGTTTCAATAAAGCACAGTCATTTCACGGCAAAGTTCCGCCTCTGACCTACTCACTACAACGGTAATAATTTGAAAGTATTTTTGGAACCCATACCAATATACAATTTGCTGAAAACAAAGTTTTACAATAAGTCAGTTTAATTTCAAGAAAAAAGAGTCATGCTTTCATGAGCACAAACAAGATAAAGGAGACCCCTGCCAGATTTTGGCAAACCTGTCCCTACCAATGATACTCCAACAAACCCAAGCACAAAAACCACTGCCCCTTACTGGGGCAGGGTGAGGAGGCGCTTGGTTTAAGTGTCACCAAATGCAGACAGAATAACCAATGAAGCAGAGGGAACATTTATCCCTGGACTCTTAAGTTTCCAAATGAACCTTTTAGCTTTGGGACAAACAAAAGCTAAGTGACCCTGAGGTAGCCTGGAATCATGTTTATAGCAATGGCAACCCAGCTCCAGACTTAAGTGGTAAATTGACCGAGTGGATACGCTCTTATCTCGAACCCGGTCCAAGACTCACCCCCCGCTCCGGAGACAGACGGGGGAGAGGGGGGAGCCCCAGGTGGGGCAGGCTAATGACCACCAGCTGCAGACTGGCATAGCGGTGCATTCTTCCCCTGGACAGTGGCGGATGGCTATGGAGTCCGGCTGTCTGTCACTGGTAAGGAGTGAACTCGCCTTCCAGCAAGAGTTAGCGGGAAGAATGAAGGCTCGCCGGGGCCACTTCAGTAAGGTCGCACGTACAAATAACAGTAATCCTGCGTCCCCACGTTGAAGTGTATTTGCACGGAGCTGCCAGTTTTACAGCAGCAAGCAGTCATTCTGGCACTTGTGGCGGAGCCTCCAGTGGAAAAGCTGAAAAATATAGTCTAATCTGAGCTCTGCAATTGTGCTCGTCTGGATCTTGTCCTTTGATAAACCTACTTCTTGAGGATACGCACGATTCAAGAATGTTGAAATGTGAAGGCACGTGTTACGTAATCTGCAGAATTCACGTGGAATGTGGAATTTAAATCTGGGTTTTTTGTAAACTATGAGCAGAGGAACTCATTTTGTCAACAGGGGGTTTCATGATGCCATTAGGGTGTATCTCATATGGAGTGTTCGGCAGTGGCATGGTCACTGCAGACAATACATTGCAAACAGTACATTGCTCTGAAAGTGTCGACTATGAACACCACCGAATGGCTATCAAATGTGACGACATCACCTCAACAAATCAATTCAGATGGCATCAAACATGAATACTTAGATTACTGCTGAGCAGAACATATCAACAAAAACATGTCAGTCAAAAAATAATTAAATTGCTTTGCACTTAATATTAATCGTTTACCACGACCAGGGTGCTAAACATCTTTCAGGTAAAACCCTGACACGCTCTGTGGGTGACACTCAATGGGAGAAATGGGCCTGTTCATCAGAGGCACAGAGTCTGTGTGACAATGGGATACACGCCACGGGGCGGATCAATGCGTGTCTCCTTTGAGACGCTACGCAGGCAGGGTTACCGTCAGACTGACTGAGCGTTCTCCTCTTACGGGTTCTTTAATCGGAGCCATGCACACAATGCAGGGGCATTATGTCTTCAGAAGCATCCTGGGGCGGCGCTTGCAATTCAAGGTGCACTGTGCCATTCAGAGCTGGCACAGATCCAGACTGCCTAATAAAACCTGGTATTATGAGCCTTTAGCAGGCAACAAATGCTACTGCTTTTTTTTTTAATGGCTACTTTTTCAGTTTAACCCCGCCCCTTTCCCTCCCCTTTCCATAATCATTAAAGGTGTACCTCTTGCACACATTCCTCCAAAACCGACTCCCTGTAACGTGCTTAATCGCTTCCCGTAATCGCTAATGGTGGGAAATAATTGGCGGGTCACGTTGTGGAGACTAGTCATCGCTCGGCCTTCACCTTGACCACCATGAAGGAAGCTGGCAGGCAGAGCCTTTTGTGGCCTGTTCTCATCGTAAAAAGTTCTCGCACTCTTGTGTGTGTATGGGGGCAGGATAAAGAGCTGAAGGTGCTGTATCTGACTTTCAGGAGGAAGTTAGAGACCACGGTTCTGTCTCTTCTACTGGACAGAACTTACCTTCCACACAGGGGCAAACAACTATGCAGGCTCCATATGGGACATGTTGGCTGGCTGTTAGACTGACTAACTGATGTATAAGGAATCAGAAAGCTACAGGTCCTGCGGGCCGAATATTGGGAGTGTCCACACGGTCACTGGGGCCCGCTTGCCTGTGCCCCCCCCCCGACCCCACCCCGTCTGGAAGGCTCTGTGCCTAATCCCAGTGAGACAGAGGGAGACGGGGGCCAGCAGGACAGCTTGAGTGACAGCGCAGTTGTTTCTTAATTGTGCTGTGAGGACTAAAGTGTTTTTTTTCCTTTTGAACGTGCTCTCTCTTTATCTAGTCCCATTCGTTGGCCTGGTCTTCATCTCCCTTCAACTCCTGCTCCGGAGCCTTTCTCTTTAAATGCTTAGATTTGTCCCAACTTGTCCCGATGCGCCAAACTTCCTTCTCTAGAAACCAACGTCTGTTTACAGAGAAGGAAGCTTCAGCTGCAAGTGCTTGAGAGTTGTTTCATAAACAGAACCCCGAACTTCATTATCGTTGTTTTACATAGATCGATATCGAAATGTTAACAATACACAAGGACAAATGTTTATTCTCAAAGAAGGTAAGAGGAGAGAGTTTTTACCCAGTGTCTTCTCCACAGAAAAAGGGGAAGCACTATTCTGCTGGATAGAATTTTTATATCAGATCTCATTTTAATGTACTGTACATCAGTAACTACTAATGAATTCTTTTAAAATATTCTGTGTATTTTCTGTGTATTAAGAGAACTGAGAAATAACTTACCGAGGCATTGTCAGAATTTAAGGGATATGAATATCAGTAGGAACCATCATTGCAAACAAGACAAACAAAGGTAGTGTTGTGTTTGAGTTTTCTATTAATGATTTAGTAGGTATTTCTGTAAAAAGGTGAGTCCTTCAGATGGTTAAAGATTACTCCAAAACATATGTGTATATATATATATACACACACACACACCCACAATTCTAAATTATATTAAATTAATTGATTCAGATGTCACTGGAGTTGGACTTCCCATCTATCCTTCCTAGGTGTACATACGCCTTTACACCTAACAAGGATGGCCGATTTAGAACAAGTTCACATTTTCAATGACTATCCTGATATCCACAGTCACTAAGCTACACGTCTTTGTGGGAGGAAGCAGGAGTACACGCAGGAAACCCACGTGAACACGGAGAGAGCACACAGGGAGGATAGCAGCCAGTCAGGATTCAAATAAAGAACCCCCTTCTAGTGAGCCACCAGTGCTAACCATCATGCCACCCTATGTCTGTGGAGCTTTCCCATTTCTGATAGAAATCTCTTTTGGACAATCACCATTAACTTCATTCAGAAGGGTAAAATGAAAGACACAGCTGAGATAGTTTGAGCATCTTAAATATGTTTCAGCATAAATCCTTTTAGTCTCTCTCCAGCCCACAGGTCAGCCATACTCAATAATGTGTTTGTTTTTTTTTTGTTTTGTTTTTTTTTACAATGAGCAATGTACAATAGTAAAATAACCAACATGTAGTGCATTAGGACCACAGGGAAAAGTTCTGCCACGGTGCAAAGATTATGCAGTATAATATATACCTGTGAAAGTACCTAAAATAGGGGTAAAATAGCATTTGATTTAGTCATTATGAAGAATAGCTCAGCAGATGCAGTTAACTCACTATAATTGCATATCTGGTAACTGCCTTCTGTTTTATTATGGAGTCTGCAGCTGGTCTCATTTTAATCCCACTGGCTTTACTTACTGCTGTTATGTGTATATTCCAGTAACATCACAACAGTTCCAGGAACGTGCAATTACCAGGAGTCGACTGCACTATTAATTCTAAATCCGCCGAAGTGTCTGAAAGAGGGACGGCAACCCGCTGTGTTATAAAAAAAAAACAGCTACAGCTAAGGGAGGTGTGCATTTATTGCCCCTCTGTGCTCCAGGCAACGAGTCCGCACTTAACATGTTAAAAATACGCAAATCTTCACACACCTATCCAAAGGGCTTCCCTGCATAAATTAATTCTCTGCTCAAGAGCATGATTCTTTAATCAAGTCTGAATGTTGGCGCCTTTTCGTTTTTCTTTACCTTATTTGCCTACACTAAGCAGAAGTCAATTCAACATGGCTACCAAAATCTTGAAGTGAATTACAAATAGAATGCAAATTGGAGATATATCAAGCTGGATCAAACCAAACTTGGGGAAGGCCCAGTGAGTTAGGGAGTTTTATTGGAATCTTGTCAGTGAAGACAGTTTGGGGAGGTGCGAACCCCACCCCCTCCACCCCCATTCCATGGCAGATGTAGAGCTGCCGTGGTTAGCCTCTGATTGCAGGGCACTGTTGCAGTTCTGCTCACATGGGGCACCACCCAGTCCTAAGTGTAGGGAGAGAGCCCGCCAACGCCCCCCTGCTATATCCAACAAACATGGCCGCCAGGCATGGGTTAATCAAGCCGTTCGAGCCCCGAGGGGTGGAGTGTGAGAACACTGGGTCACACTAGGCATCTAAACGTAGAGGAGTTTGTAGTTATCGTCATGGTAACGTCCCCGAGCAGAGTTGCTGTGCAGTGAACTACACCAGGACTCTCGCTCGAAGCGGCTAGAGCGCTCGAGTCTAAGCTACCAATTAAACCCGGAATGACGGTTTGAGGGCGTGTGGGTGCTTCTTCATATTACAGGCATATCTAACAAACAAAGCAACTTAAACGTCAGTCCCTACGTCCAGCATCTCCCACGGCTACACCCAACCACTGATTAAGTGGTCGTTTCATATTTGAGGCTAAATTAAAATAGACGCTAAAACTATCGAGAAACCATTTCAAACAAAACCCAAATTATTTTTTTTGTAACAGATGAGTTGAATGAATTCCACTGGTGCTACAGCAGCTGTGCAAGCAGATTCTTTATAAAAAGGGAAAAAACATCTCAAAACAAGCTGATAAAGTTACATTCAGAATCCCCAGACCCGTAAGGGGAAGTCCTGAACGATGTTGCTGCAAACATGCACAATAAAATATTAATTCTGCCATTGATACTCTCACCCTATTGTGTTTCAACTTGTATTTCAAAAGAAATTCTTCGAGTCACACTTGCGCATACTTGTACATTGTGTCAACAATGACCACAGTGGATGTGACACCTCCGTAGCCATTGTTTCCCTGAGACACAGGATGCCAAGGTGCCAGACTGTCTAAGCGGAGGTGGAGCGACAGTGAACGGCCTTCCGTGGCACTGCCCAAGGTGACAGGGCTGGCAAAGCATATAGAAAACGGATGCCAGGGACACCAATGCTGAAGTTTAATCAATGACAGAAAGAAATAGCGCAACTCACAGGAAATGTCACATATTTGATGTAGCGTAAAGTTTGGTATTAAAAAAAGGCTACCACAGCCCTGAAGGTCTGAAACAGTTTTTTCGTACTTGGCCAAGAGGTGCATGTGTATGTAAGAATCCACATAAAACCTGGCAAGCAGAGCAGTCATTTCAACTCAGGGGTACAGAAAAATGTTGCAGATTTTATGAAAACTCTCCAACAAAAAGGACTGAGGAGCGCTTCTGACCATTAAGAGCGAATGTAAAATAAATACCGCTGCCACTTCCAGGATAAATCGAGGCAAAGGCATGCTAAAGCACTCCGAAGCCCAAAAACCCCGACCTCTGGAGGCAGGCCAAGCATGAGTGAGTCATACGTGTGGTTCTACCGTAAAGCAAGACATTGTCGGGGCAGCAACCAGACTGCACTGGCCTCCAGGGCTGGCCGATGACATCATAGTTACAGCGAGGCCTGTTACCCAGTAAATCGCCCAGCAACCACAGACTGATCATAAAAAAACGACTGCCTGTAGCCAACTTCTGGAGCAGTATACATTGGTGTGGGTACCTCCCCAATAACCTAGTCAGAGGGGGGTCAACCAAATCCTATACATCGGCCTGAAGGGTATTTCCCTCTTAATGCATTTGGTTTACTTTTAAATGGGAAAAAAAACTCAAAATCAACCTGAAGTATGTTTCCCCAAGTCAAAAGGTCTTTTTTTCCCTTGAACTAATCAAAGATATCCATCATGGCTGCTCCTCTTTCCAGGGATGATCTGGATTTCTGGATGCCAGTCAAATACCAGCGCACACATCTCTCCACCTCTTTGAAAACACTGCTCTTCTCATCCCCACAAAGAGTTGTGCTACTCATACTAATCAATCGGTCCAGTCGTACAGAGACATGGCCCTGCTCTGCAAGGTATATTGGGCAATTAGATTATGGCCTTCTACGCCATCTATACTTTACAGATGTGGTCACCAGCGTATAGTCTAAAAAAGGCCTCTGTATTGGCACATTTTTCTTTAAATAGGTTAAAAAAAACAGGTACACTCTGAGCAGAAGTGCACCAGTTTCTAAGAAGGTAAAGGTTCGCCAACAAAAGAAAAACAGCAAAAAACGGTTTTCGACAAAAAATATATATTTAAAATCTTTACAATGAACATACAGAGGAGTGTGCACAGCTACAGTTAACACTGAATTTTTTTTTACTCCTCAAAGTCCTTTTGTACCCTGGTGTAAGTGATTTTCTCTAGCTTCTTTTTTAAAGGAAAACAACCTATTTTATTTCATTTTTACTTTATACAAATGTGCAAATAAGACAAATTTGGAATCCTTCAGCAATCAGTAAAAGTCCAGGATTCTCTGGGCCTGCGCCAAGCGTCCTCTTTCGCGCTCGCCTTTATCGACGACTCCGTGCTGATTCAGCTTTTATTTCAAGTAAAGTGCTCCTTGGCGAAACCGCGAGGCTCGCGTTCGCTTGTGTCGTTTCCGTTGAAAAGCTGAATTTTTCCCCCCCCAGAATTCAACGGGATGGACGTTGGTAACGGTGACGGGAAACAAAAACGAACTGCAGACGCCCCGGCGAAGCGGAAGACCGGGCTCCGTCCCGCGCGGCGGATCATACGAACTCCAGCTTCCCGTGCCCGCTGTACATCCCCCAGTGCACCAGCGACAGGATTTTGTCGTTGCCCAGGTCCGCCTGGCGCATCTTGTCGCAGGTCAGGCAGCAGTTCTCGTGGCCCGTCACGGGCACCATGCACTCCAGGTCCAGCTTGGTCACGTGACCCTTCTTGGCGTGGTGCCCGTGGAAGCTGTAGTGCAGCCGCGAGAGCATCTGCTGCCGCTGGTCCTGCAGGCGCTTGTTCTCGCTGCGCAGCATGCGCAGGGCCAGCATGATGAGCAGCACCAGGATCAGCCCGCCCGCGATGGGCACCGCGATCACCGCCGCGCGGAACCACACCTCCTTGGCCGACGCCAGCTCCTGCATGCGGGTGATGAGGTTCCTGCCGTTCTCTGGCGGGTACCTGCCGCCCTGGTCTGCAACGGAAACGAAGCAAACTATCAGACACAGAAACGTCAAAGCTGCTGCCTGTGTCTGGGGTAATGCACTATCATTTCTGCTCTCATTTACCCTGCAAGTACGTTTCAAATCGTGTCATATGCTTCTTTATTAGCCCCAGTCCAGGGCAATTTACGTAGCTTGTGTCAGTATATATCTGGTATGTGTTGACTGAAGCAGACCTGAAGTATGACCGTGCTGCCCTTCAGCAGGTACCCTGATTGGTTCAACTTCGAGACCACTACCCAAACTGCTTCCCAAAACCAATATGTGAAATCTCCTTTTCTTTCTGTACAAGCCCTCCAAAAACACTAGAACATAAGCATTTCTATATTTCATGTAGGTAATAACTATATCAAAAGGTTACAGGTTCGCCATCAAAATGCTTGAAATATCGACACAGTTGACAAGCCTAATTAATAACAACGAATGGGGGTGATTAAACAAATGATCGAATTTCCTCAAAGAGTAAGGGAATTATTTTTCATAAAAATCACAATTGAGTGCTTTGCATTAAGATGGCAGCATTATACCGTTCCCAGTTTCACTTCTACAAGTCCCAGGGGAAATACTGCACGAATGTGGAGGGTTGACTGACTGCCTTTTCTTACCTGAAGAGTCTCCTCTGTTCTGCGCAAGATCGTGCAGGCCTCGGTAATTGCACATATCCTCGTGACAGCACTCCATTTTGGAGGAGCCCCCAGTCAAATCACCAGCAGTTCTGGGGCTGCACACATCAGCTACATTCACCATTGGGTCCAAACACCCGTGAGTGAGAGGAGAGTTCGTGTTCTGAGGGTCCAATAACTTGGTGAAGCAGGCATTTTGTTCCGATTTACACATGTAACCGGTGGCCACGCACTGCGTTGCATCACAGTAACACCTTATTTCTCCTGTGAAGACACAACACAAAGCACACATCAGAACATAATAATAATAATAATAATAACAATAAATGAACCATATAAGACCAGGGCTGGTCCCGCGAAAACCTTCTAGAATTGAGGACATTACATTTCGCAGACGCTTTTATCCAAAGCGATGTTCAATAAGTGCATACTGAATGTTGTGTGACAGTTAGACCTTTGGTCAAATACGTATTGGTTTTTGATTCAAATACTTTTCTAGGCTTTACTGATCTTGTCTGGTGTATTGGAGCAAATGAAATACTCTCAAAAAGTGCAAACCCTGCCTTCTGGTCATGTTGGGAGGCTCAATTACACCAGGCAAGATCAAAGCACAGAAAAGTATTTTTATTTAAAACAAATACGTATTTCACCCAAGTCTGGTGACAGTTGTGTGAAGTCAGCAAAAGAGTCTAAAGTTAAGCCGTTCATTATTCATTCGGTGTTTCAACTCGTTCTAAAAATGTCCCTTATTCGGTGATGGTTTTGACGCAATTGTTTAAATCTGACAGTATGGGACCCCAAATATGTAACGTCTAAAATTATCTCACAATAATCGTTCAAAAACACGTTTGTTTAAAATGGTAAATGATACATTAATTTCATTACAAAAACCAATTATCTATTACACCGGGGGGAAAAATGTTCCAGTGTCCAATTTCAGCATTTCACGACGGTTACCCACTAACTATAAAAGCCAAACGTGTGGAAATTACTAGCCTTTGTAATAATTTTGAAAACGTCCCTATGTTCATACTAAATCAAGAAATATTTTCAAAAAGCAAGCTACTAGGCAACTTTAAGAGCTTTTCGTGCAAAGGGGTCCTTTTAGTCGGTATTATAAAACAGGAACCGTGTAGCTTATAATTAGTGGTTTGTTTGCCAAAGTCAATTTCTTTCAACCCAAATGGAAACTTGTAAAAAAGGAGGAGGTGAAGTGCGGCGCAGGACTCTCCTTGCTTGGTTTGCACGCAAGCTACATTAGGCTACTTGTAGTACCCTAATTGCCGAAGAATTTGGATTTCTCTCTTTAAAGGGGCTTTTGATAACCTTATTATGGCCGACTTCCACTATGTGAATGGCTAGAACAATAATGAGATATAAAATGCCATGACTTCAAATCAATTGTAACCTTAAGGCGCACAATGTTCACATACATGAGCAGCTAAAATGGCATATGACATGGGCCATGCAACACTTAAGCCAATGTTTCCGTATTTACAGAACTGTCGCCGCCCTGGATTATCGGGGCAAATGACCAATTGTGCTTGGACGTCAGATCCACAAGCACAAACACAAACAAACACAAGCTTTTGTGTGTTGTGAGGTTGTTGTGGGCTGGGTGTGTGTGCCTTGGGCGGTTCGGGTTACATGTCACCTTATTAGCAACAGACCATGGACATGGGAACATCGGTGTGTATAGTAATACTGCCAGCTAAAGCACTTGACTACACAAACAAATAAAACGATTAAACCCGCGAGCGATTTATTATAACAGACTAGTATCGTTAAAGGATAACCCCGTTGCCTACTGACGGGACCGCTACAGTCAAAGAGCAAAGAGATACCAGCACACTATGTTCACTTAAATGCAACGTTACATTCAGTACGAATTGACTAGCCTAACTGATAATGTATTATTTTAGGCTACTTGGCTTTTACCGAATAGCGTACGTTTCCATACTTATCCCACCATAGAAATGATTAAAATGCACACGTCTGCACGGTCATCTCGAATCCGTTTTGGCAGCATAGCCTAGGTGAGGTTTTGTAAAAGAGGATTTCCCTTACATTATAATCCGAACTATAATCGGTAGCCTACCGCTGCAACAACGTGGTACACTTAGCCCAAACAGACAGTAGCCAATTTCTCCCCATTAAGATCACATCCCAATTTTTTTTTAATGATAAAATTAATGTATCGTTCTTCGAACCTTTGTTACAAATAGCCAAAACTTTGACGTAAACTAGCATTTAAATATAATATCTTGCATTAAGTCTATTAATCACATAGTAACAATAAAAGTGAGTCGAAGTTCAGTAATTGTTATTTTGACAGCCAAAATGTTGCTTGACATCAAGAGAACCAGTGAAAGGATACATTTGGAACGCAGGTTTCCAGCCGATAGCCTACAGATTGTCGTGTACTTGTGCGGGCTGTTAAATTTACATGATTTCTTATAGGTGAACATAACAGACATTACGAAAACACTCATAGTCGCAGGCAACTCATGAACAGCCGAATTGCTTTAGCCAAAATGAGCCTACTTGCTTGGAGCGCGGAGTCAAGTCAAGAAAACTAGCAAGCGGCTTGCGGTGATTATTTTACTAGTAGGCTAACCAGCATAGACTACACTCATATTTTCCCGTTTCTATCAGGTTTGCCTCGGCTACTTGTTTTCTAAAAAAATTCAGAGCACGCTTAACAGCATCACCCAGCAATGCAAAACTCCAGGGAAAACTGTTTTAATACCATCAACGGCGATAATAACGTAGCCTACCTTTTGTTAGTAGAACAGCCATGGCACAAAGTTCCAACTGAAGCCAGATGGAAATGAAACTGGAATGGCGATCCATTTACGAAAATTAAATTAGTTTCAAGTCCTCTTTCCTGGTATTTTGACCCTCAGCGCAAGCCTCGCAGGCAATGTTACAAGAAAACTAGGAAAAACACCGGATTCATGTCCACGAGCGCGCACAATCCCCCAATACAGAGTGAAAATACCATCAAACGTGAAAGGGAAAACTTAATCCTGCATTCAAATTTCGCTACGGAGAATCTCAACCTTGGTGCATTACAAGATTCATTTTCTTTAGCTTGAAGGCTAGCGAACAAAACCGTTGATGTGTCTGCGACAATAGGCTAACTCCTGGACGGCGATTATGTTCAGAAATATAATAATCCAAAATCAAAGAAACGTGAGTTCATGTGCACTCCCTCTCTCCTTTTGAAGCCGACCTAAAATCTTGAAAGCTCAAGAAATAACTGCACCCCTCCTGTTGACCGAACTGTGACTCCGCCTTCAAAGAAACCCATTGGATCACATCGGATATTATTTACATATGCAGGATTATTTACTTTGCTATTGGCTCACTTTACAGTTGAGACAACGTGTTCAATACGCCTGTTTAATTATATTTTTAAAAACGGATTAATTGGAGGTAGCCTATTATATCGTTATTTCTTACCCATGCTATAACTTTGCATAGCCTTCCTCCCACCACACGCACACGAAGACATTTTCCCCATGTTTTTTATTTTATTTTAAAAAAAGGTTTACATTAAATGAACATTTTGTGGTAGCCTATTTGCATTTAACATAGTGTATATGTGCGTGCGTGTGTGTGTCTGTTCTAAAACGATTTATACTCAAGGAGAGGTTGACACAAAGGTGAACAGGTTCCCCAGGCTACAAAAGCAAGAAGCGAGCCAGATGGACTGATGATGTATGGAAGAGTGTTGTAGGTGGAGCAGGCAGGCGGTTAGTGAAATTAGCACTCCAAAAAGGCACACGGCGCCATCGAGACGACAGACAGAGACTGGCGGTCAATTATCCCCAAAACAACCTCATGCAAAATAGGCCTACACAGAAAGCGCGATCGATTAAAAACGAACCAGACATGCTCAGTGACACTGATGACTTTGTTAGGCTACTGTCTGAAGACGAGTAAAGATGAGTTAAGTCAATGGGCTGGAAATTGCACAATGAGTTAAAATGTAACTAGATATAGGATGGGCATACCCAACTCACTTGTACGAAGTGAAAAAAGAAGCTGGCTCGCGAGGCTACTCGCCAGGTGACAGCATGAGCGTGCTCCAATCTTAAATGTAAACGAAAAAGTTTTATTCGGGTTTATCGGCTAAATCTCAGCATTGTTAAAACTATTAGTTCATTATTATTCCTGGTGGAAGAGTGATGCATGGAATATTACATGAAATTAACAGTTTATCGTCCAAACAATTGTAGTTTACCTTTTTTTTTTAGGCCAGTCTGAGTGACATATCCTACTTAAAAGACTAGGCTAGATGTAAATATGGCCATCAACAACCTTAAGGTATGTCGTGTTGTTGCATACCTAGAAACTGAAGTCACGACGTTAAACAATTTTTATAACATGTTTCCTGTTTTTGTTGCACCTGTAGGCCCGTTTTAAACTGGATAGCGTAATGCTGTGGCCTATTTTACAGGTCAAAAGCCAATAACTCACCACTAGCCCAGATAAGCTAATCATCATTAAATTATTTTTGTTCTTTGTGAATAACATCTGTGGGCTACACGCTGTCTAACCATTTTTGAGACGATTTGAAAAGCTGATTAATGCCTACTAAATATTGGTTACGCTGTGTTGATAAGACCGCCATCACAATTTAATCATTTGGCTATCGTTTTTAGCTAAAACAACTTACAGAAGTGCATTTAACATGGCAATCGGTCATCGGTGCCCAAGGCTGAAAAGGTCTAATCTGCTTAGGGGGACATAGGCCCACAGAAATAACTGGCTAGGCAACAATTGTAGTAATTGTAGCCTAGGTAATGACACTGAGGCGCCAGCTCAGATCTGCTTTGCAAATCTTAAACCTAACCAGACCAATACCCTATACCCGTATTTGCGAACGCTTCTCTTTCTGATTGTACATAGTTTGTTGTCTTATCCGACTTGATTTGCGTTAAACTAACACATTAACAACATTTATCTTGTAGGCCAGTCACAGGGAGAGTTGTCCGTTGCTGATAGTAGCAATAAGCGCAAGAATCCTCAAACGAAATTACATAGCCTACGTCCTTTCATACCTTTATTAATTACTGCTTTTGTGCGTTATATAGTGAACTGCAGATATCAGCATACATGTATATAGCCTACACATTTTAGTCTTTAAACAATCTCAAATTGCCTAATATTTGATATAGGCTGCTAAACTCAGGTCATATTTTTTAGAAATACAATACAATATTTTGTGTTTAAGATGTCGAATTTAGAAACTGTTCGTTTTTTTTAGGCAGACTAATAGTGTGTGCCATCTTTGGATATGGTTGCATGCAAAAAAAATAATAATAATCGAGTGAAAATTGCAGTTTTGGTGCGAGTGGATAGTGCCACCTGCAGGCCGATTTTAATATTTCGTGTGGGCTGTTGGCTCCAGATGTTAAACACCACGTTACCTTTACGAGTAGCCTAAATATTTTTATGAACACTGGATTAGATTGTAGCCGACGTTTTAAAACATGGATGAAGATGAATGCATTTCAAAGCGATTCGTTAATTAGCCTTGAACGAAAGTGTTTTATGAATATAAAAATGCATTATATTTGTATTTGAACCAGTCTTCGCATCCAGCTTTTGTACTACAAGTTGTTTCAAGTCGGAGTTCTTGATTTGGAGACCATGACATTTGAAGTACACTATTTAAGGTCGTGCCAGAGTACTCTGGATGTGTCTACATGTTGCCTAAATGAGGCGGCACTTTAGCATGCAAGTGTCGACCGGCCTAGTTTTTGAACAAGGTGTGAACAGGTGACGTTAGCCTTTGATAGATCTTTCAGTTTCTTAGCTATAGCCCCATTACTCTTCGACGCCACGAGATCCTTTCACGCAAAAGCTGTCAATTACTTCAAACTTCCGCCTGTGGAGTTATGCAGTCATGGCTGGAGCTTCTGCTTATTTATTGTGAACAGATCATTCGGATTGGCAATAATTATATTGCCTCCTGCCTTTGCTACAGCCTATAGACGAATACCAATACAGTGCGCAATCTAAAATACTTTCGGAATGAAGACGCATTTGTAATGACAATAACGCTAGACGGATCTGAAGGGAATATGAAGGGCGTCGTTTGAGATGTAAATGGTGTCAGGGCCATCCGGCTCAGGCTCTCCCCTTATTTGAATGAGAGCATGTTTACAGTCTCTCTTAAAAAATACTCAACACCAAGTACCACTTTTTACAACGTAAAATGATTTTTTTTCTATGTAAAAATGAAGTCCTCAGAATTATATTAAAAACAAAAAACTGAAAATTAATGGATTTGTATTCATCAGCTGTGTATTACCAACCCTAAATTGGACCAGGTTTATTCTATTTTCTTGAAGTCACACAAACTAACAAGGTCCATCAATGTTGATTTTGAATCAGCCTACATTCAATTGCATGCTTTCAAAAATATCACCAACTTTGACACCTTACAAACAAAACAGCAGATCAGTCATGAAGACAAAGTAACATCCTGTGGAACTTACAAAAATCTGTGAAATACAAGATTTCCAAAGCTTTTAACCTTTCTATGAACACAAGTCAATTGGAACAAAACAAAAAAATATGGAACCCTGACAGTATACCAGGGTCTGGCCTTCCCACCAAACTGACAAACCAGACAACTGTCACAGCAGCGACCAAGAGGCCAGCTAAAATGCAGACTGAGCTGCATAGCTCATTAGCTGAAATGGGAGAAACTGTCCAAAGACAGCCTATTCAGCACTACATACATCTAGCCTCTTTGAGAGGGTTGTTACATGGAAACCCCTTCTGAGAAAGGCCAACCTTAAGTCCCACCTGGAGCTTGGCATAAGCTACACAACAGACCCCCAGGATGTCTGGAAGATGATTCTGTAGTCTGATCGGCCCAAAGTTGAGCAAAGTGCATTTTCTTGCAATCCAAACCACAGCCATCAACCGAGGTAACACCACACCAGCTGGAAGTATCGGGGTTGCTTTGCAGCAGGAGCGAATTGAAAGCTTGTTGCCACCCAAGGGAAAAATGGATGGAATCAAACGTAAATACTTCAGAACCTTTTTCAGTCAGAGTGATCAGTGTTGGGGGAGAATATTCATGTTCAAACAGGACAATGACTCAACACACATGGCAAAAAGGAGGTCAGTATTCTGGAACAACCCAAGCCGAAAATATGGCCATGACCAACGCGCTCCAACGTTAGCCAGAGAAAATTCGCATGGCGGAATTGACAAAAATGAAATCAAAATGGGAGCTGTGTGTGTTGCTCAATACTTTGGTAAGTGTCTCATCTTTGCAAGTCTGTCATCTTTGGTTGAATTAGTGTTGAAGGGGTAAAAAAAAATACTTCAAAGCATTACATTTAAGGTAGCAGGACAAAATGTGAAAAGTTAGAGGGCGGGGAATATTTTGAACATGTGCTCCCCTTTGAGTTCACAAGTAAAACAACACTTCAAAAAGCACATTGAACTATTAGAAACACAAATTAAAAGAAAAAAAAAACTTCTGTTAAACTCAATATGAAGAGAAAATAAATGACCAAACACCATAACATGCTTGGTTCAGCTAGAGGTACTTACAAAGGAGAACAAAATAAAAAAAAAAACATGTCCAAAAAGGCAAACAAATATCCAGTAATCCAGAAGGTGCGTAAGTTTTTCTTATTTAGCATACATTTTTTAATAGACTTTAGGAAACAAAATACAAAGCAGAGCCTCTACCCATACCCTCCACAGAGCATACAACGAGGAGGGGGGTTTGATCTTCAACAAAGATGAGAAATGAACGTGTATTCCCATGGGGATTTCAAGCTTCGTAAAAAAATAATAAACAGAGCTTGCTTTCAGTTTAGCATGTTTATTACAATACATACAGTTCACATTTGACCTTGTGTCTTCAGTGCTGCGAGTCCGCTGTGCGGGGTTCGGTGACGCTCGACCGCCCCAGCGGTGCCGAGGGCATGTGTTTCCTAGCAGCACTGTCACTCCATTCTTATGGGGGGGGTGGGGGTGTGTGTGGAGGTGGGGGCAAAGGAAAATGTGTAGCAATAATTTATGAATACAACATATCTGATATACTAGTAATCACTGCAACTTTTTAATAAAACTTTTTGTAACTCCATTATTACTTTTAGCAACTGTACATAGGAATGCAATCTTGGTTGACCCAAGGCGCCTTGAAAACAACCTCATGTTAAAAGTACAGTATTTAAAAAGAAAAGAAAAAACCTTGCTGAAAGACTGGAAAACAGAGAGGGGGAGATTGGAAAAGGAAAAAAGAAGAGAGTTAACTTGCCGCTGCCCTCTGTGAAGGAGCTGTGCGGCCCTACGGAGACAGAGGGGGCGGGGCAGCCAGGGGAATGGTTCTCACTCGAGTTCTCTCAGCTCAAGGGTCCGAGGTGCAGCATCTCCCATTCGCACAGCACCAGGCACTGGTTTCAGCTCTAGCAAACGCGGGCTCGCGGGGCAGTAGAAGCAGACGGCTGAACCATTACGACCGGACGTGACGAACAACCTTCCGCGAAGCGAGGGAGGGGTCAGGGGGTGGGAGGAGCACTGGACGGGCTGGAGGCGGGGCTATGCGTCGTTGCTCATTCCGGCCCAGGCAGAGGAAACAAATTCAAATGATCCCTCGTCTGAATTAAGTGTAACGTTTTATTCACAAAATAAAGGAAACCGAAACCTGTCAATTTTATTATTCTTTTTTTTCCAGTCACTGACATTCTCAGGTCCTCCGTCGTTTCTACGCAGATTTTACCCGCGCTCCAAGCAATGGTTCGCTTCTCTTTTTTTAACAAAAGCTTTTAAGTTCGCCAACAAGTTAACATGGGGTGAGGGGGGGTGGGGGGCTAAACACTTAGCCACCTCAGCACTGATTAGTTTGGATGTCAAAAGCTCAAGATAGACATGGCTTTCCATGGCTTCACTCTACAAAACATATTTACAACATGAATACATCTACAAGAAAAATCTACATTTCGAGGGCTTCACAAACATACTGTGTATAACCCTTCACCAGCAGTCTCCCTCTCCCAGCCCAGCCCAACGGTCCAAAGACTACTCAACTGCAGCTCAAAATTGTTAAGACTGGGCACAGAACCTAAGTTCCTGGGGTCCAACCATGTGCAATTAGTTCTCCCCTCAGTTCTCAAACCATAAAGGAATTTTGATTCTTCAACTTTTCAAGTTCTTTAATTTGTTGTCTCAAAAATAGTATCCTGTTCAGGAGGAAGGGGAGAAAGAGGAAATTAGGTCAAATATATTTCACATGAACAAAGCAAACAAAAACTGCAACTGACATTTCAGTGACTGACATCACAGAAATCAACACCGACAAAGTAACTTGGTAGTTTCCTCGGAAGAGGAAATGACTAGAATTTCATATTCAATAAAGCATTTTGTAATACTTATGAACACACACAAAGTTACTTTTATAGTTAAGATGGGAGGCAGTGGAGCCACTAACATTTCCTTCACTGACAAAAGAAGGGGGACCTTTAGTGACCTCACTGTAATACGATTCAACCACCGACTGCGAACTGGCCCCACAGTTCCTTAAACAGTACGTTCCATTCGGACGCGAGATGTAATTTTGGAAGCGCGTGAAGAGAAAGCATACCTCTGCTCCCGCAGCGTGGCCTGAATCTCACACACTCTAACTAAAGACCGGAGGTTTTTCAGCTCTGTGCAGTTCTCCGACATGTAAATGCTGCCCATGTTGTGAGCGTCCTCGCGTAACCTTGACGCCTGCAAGACAACAAAATTTCAGGGGCCTGAGACAACAGTGAATGCACAGAGACAGGGAGATTCTCACACTCCCAAGGGCACGTACTCTCTCACACACGCACACACACAGTTGCTCTCTATCACACGCATGCACACACACACCCATGCGTTCACTCTCACACACACTCGCACTCTTGCTCTCTCTCCCTCTCGCACGCACACACACACACAGAGAAACACAAACACACTTTCTTTCTCACACATGCACGCACAGACTCTCACACACACACACACACACACGCACCTGCTTCTCTGCGTGCTCGGCAGGCCAGCCCTGGACGTGTTTGATGAGATTCTCATTAAAGTGTGCGGCTAGCGAAGGTCTGGTGGTGGCGCTGGGGGGCGCAGAGGCTGCGCTGGGGGTGGAGCTGCTGCCGTTGCTGCTGCTGGCAGCGATGTGATTGGGACCCGGTGAGGGACTCCTCTGACTGCTGCACAGCAACAGGAAGAAAAGCAGAAAAAAACGGTCAGTGATTAGGACTGATTTGAGCTGGGTTGGGGGCTGGGTGGCTCGCTCTGTTAATGTGCTGTTTTTGTGCATGGACAGATGAGCACCACAACCTGGCTTCAAACTGTACTGTGCTAGAAGCAGCCCTGCTGAGGCAAGTCACAATTAGCGTTAGCGTCGCGCGGATGGGAGGGATTCAGCCGGTCGTGATGACGGCGTTTCATCCTGCGACAGCACAACACAACGGTTAACCTGGCACCGCAACCCTGTCTCTAGCATAGCACGTGAAGCACGATCCTCTGACGCACGCATTCACAAACCCAACTTGTGAACTGCAGTGTGCGAAGGCATGCATCACATGCTTATTTCTTCTCTCCTGAGTCGACAGAGGAGTTTGTGATGAATGTGATATGGAATTACGAACAGTGGGGGGGGGGGGGAGGGGGAGTGGCTCATAAGCCTCGTTTCTGTATTTCTGATCTGAACGTTCGGCTGAGGTTTACAGTTCCACGGTGCACCAGTAGATGGCACCATAACACTTGCTTTTACGGTACACTTGAAAAAATTGAATCCTGCCTTGTCACTCTGTCTGGGATTTCTCATTTTTTCCCCATTGCATCAGCTAATATTCCCTTGAAAACACAAACCAGCATACTGTGGGCACAGGGTTTAACCTCGAGAAACCAATGGAAAATATAAAGTGACATTCCAAGCCAGAGAGCAGTTATACCAAAGGGCAGTTGGAGGAAATTCTGCAGCACCTAAACTCAGCCAAGTGTGCCGACCAGCCTCACACACACAATATTACATTTGAGCAAGAAGCAAAGCATATACCGTGCAAATACCATCCAGAAAAGGATCAGTCAGATGTTTCACTGCTGCTAATAATAATGGATTCCATTCAAAATCTCACAGCACTTCAGAGAAGGGGGGGTGTGGCACACCTCACCCAACACCTGTGAGTAGTACCCATCTGGGGGGATGCACAGCAGCCATTTTGAGTCAGAATACTCCACACACATTCTGAAGCCAATTAAGTGGGTAATTTAAGAGGTCAGGTTCAGGTGGCTGGTAAGGCAATCTGGCCCGGACACTGGTAAACCCCCTGTGACTGCTGTGTGATCGTTCATGGCAATAGTGCGTAAGGCAGGAGTCCTCAATCTTATCCAGAACAGATCGGTGTGGGCACAGGCTTTTGTTCCAACCAAGCAGTAACACACCTGACTCAATTAATCAACTAGAGCAGGGATCATCAACTCTGGCCCTCAAATCCAAATCCAGCCCTGGTTTTCTTTTCTCCCGGGTAATTAGTGCTACTGATTGGCCAGACTGTCTTCACACCTGACTCCCAGGCAAAGGGAGGGTGGAAAACCTGCAGTTCTCGGCCCTCGAGGGCCGTGAGTTGCTGATCCCTGCCCTAGGACCTTGATCAGTAGAATCAGGTGTGCGACTGCTTGGCTGGAACAAAAACCTGCACCCACAGCGGCCCTTTCTGGATAAGACTGAGGACCCCTGGCGTAAAGACTAGGGTATACACCGGACTATACACCAGAACATACCAAATCATATACCTGACAGCATACACCAACACAACAGAGGGAGGTCAGCGGACACTATAAACTAAATACAGCTGAGGTACACCTCAAGCAAAACTGAGGCTGGTCAGTGGAGATTACACATTAAACACCGCTGAGGCTGGTTAGTGGAGATCATAACATTAAACACAGCTGAGGCTGGTCAATAGAGATTATACATTAAACACAGCTGAGGCTGATCAATGGAGATTATACATTAAACACAGCAGAGGCTGGTTAGTGGAGATTACACATTAAACACAGCTGAGGCTGATTAGTGGAGATTACACATTAAACACAGCTGAGGCTGGTCAGAGGAGACCACACCCACACCTCCGTTTAGGACTGCGCAGCGCCGCGGGCTCACCTCTGCCGCTGGAGCGTGCGTGGGGAGGCGGCTTCGTGTCCATGTTGTTTGTCAGCAGGGGTGGGTTGCTGGGGTACAGGCTGAGGAAGTGACTTCGCTGACGGTGTACTAACCTGCAGAAGGGCGGCAGAGGGTTATTTACACGGGACACACCCCCCCTCCCCACTCTCCTCACTGCCCAGCAGGACAAATTCACTAAACCACAGTCACTTTACCTCTTTCAGGGCCACTCGTTCATTCCACACAAGCTAATCAGTACTATGTTCAAGCTGATGAACGAATGGGGTGCACGCTTACAGATATTACAAACTTTAAACAGTGGAAATGACTATACTGAGCACTGCTGTTGCTAACAAGCCAGGTAGCAAGTGACAGGCTGCAAGAGAGCCAGCTGAGGATCTTATTCAGACTGATGCACAAGGCCATCAGGCGCATTAAATACTTCTCACAGAAGTAACAACAGATTCACAAGATCCAGTATCGGTGAACGATCCAGCTGAAAAACAGTATCAGAACGTGCTTTATGATTTTAAACATGGTGCAGAGCCACTGTTAGTGACCTCACCGTATAAAGCTAACACACAATCACACAGAGCCCGATAAAGACAAATTTTTTACAGTAGCATGGAGGTATTCACAGTCTGACAGTGTGGGAAAACGTGAAGTGGTTCTGCATCTCGCACTTGCACAAGGTGCTCGTTCTGCCCTGAATGTGACCGCTGCTCCCGTACGCAGCCTGGGGCAGCCGCTAGACTTGCGGCATCACAGCAGCTACCAACATGGCAACCAAAGGCTTACACTAAAGCGCTCTAGGGTCAGGCGATATGGCAGAATTGTCCTTGCAGTCGGCGGTTGCCAGTGTGTATTCGTCCTGCGAAGGGGGCGGGGCTCCACATCGTGGCCTATCCATTTATTTAACAGATGCTGCATCTCCAATCCCACCCGAATCTGCAACGTCCAATTCGCAAACTATTTCCAAGCATGCTCATGTACGGCCCCTGCTGCCAGCTTGGGAAAGTGACGATCGCCGTTCTACTCCGAAACGCCCCTGCCAGCTGCTTGCTTTCACCTGCATCCGCGAGCCGCAAGAGTGGAGCGCTTACCCCCCCCCCCCCCATCGCGTGATACTTTGTGTGGGATGTTTGTGCACCAAACAAATATTTATTCTGTATCCAAAAATAAATGTGCCTTTAGCTTAGCCTCTGACAGACATAGTCTTTCTTTACTGAAATAGTATGCCTGCTCTTCGTCAATTAAACAAAATACATCACCTTGAGATTTTACAGTTGGGTTTCAGTCACTGTAGCAGAAACAGGCTGAACAGATTTACAACATCATTTGAACATAAATTCCCCAATACCTGGTTATTTTTTAAGGTTTAAAACAAACAAACAAGTACTAGTAACTGATAAGCTGCAACCAGCAACAGGTTTACATGGAGGTTGCAACGTTCCATTTTAAAATGTCAAAAGGACTAATTCCAGACCGCTTTCTTATCATCACTCTATCAAAGCCGTGGTCGGCAGTACTTCTCGGAATCTAGTCCAAAAGCGCACAGGTACACACACAGCATGTATATTAGTTCGCTGTGTCTCACTCAGTTATCAGTGTCAGTACTGCATGTTCGTGCATGTGCAGCTCAACTTAAGCATTTTAGACAATCAGACCGATCTACAGAGGCCGACACACACCCACACAGAGTGGTTTATACTAGGTGCTGGTCGCAGCAAAAAAAAAAACGAAAACATTTTTGAAAAATGGATTCAGCCCAACCTTAAAGAGCAACATCACAATTGTTTAGCAATGACCCATCAGCTCTTATTATACTTCCTGCATGCTAGCAATGATTTCGTGACCAGTATCCCTTAGACATGTGTAAACCTTAAAAAAAACATAAAATGCAGACCAATAAATGGGATCAGCCTCAATTAATGGGAAAACATTTCAGAAAGAACATGAGTCCAATGTGTGAAGAGCAAGTGAATTTCACCATAGGAAACGAACGGACTGAACTGTGACAAGCGTTTCTGTACGATACCCAAAACGACCAACCGCAAAGGTGTACGCAACCAAACGATCGCGGCATTGTCAGCCGGCTCGGCAGGGGGTTCGTGTTTTCAGGTTGACTCAAACAAGTCCACGCCGAACGCAGCCCGGCCGACCGCGGGCTCACCAGCGAGGGGTCGGGTTCAAGGTTCACGCTGGTGAACCGCTCGCCCTTACCGCCCGAGGGTCGCAGGCGAGGGCCTCACCTTCGGCTGCGAGGACACGGGAGGCGTGCTCAGCATGGGCTTCAGAGGGACAGCGTTGGTCTGCGGCGTGCTTATCCTCGGCGACACGTACGATCTCGGCGACGAGGCGTCCGACGTTAAGGACATTGGGGACTGGTTGGATTGCTGGGCTGTTTTTTTTTTTTTTGTAGGGGGGATAGACAAATGAGATGCACAAATGAGAAGACATCCAACGTGCAGCAGTCTGCTGAAAAACCACCCGCATCCTGCATTTTACTGGTACAGCATCTCACACTAGGAGCACTGACCCACAGTCAGCTTTTACTGCACGTTCCATCCTCACCCTTTACGAGCTAAAAGGCAGAACTGATCTGAGACCATGTTTGTGAATATGAGCCCTGAGCTGCAATCATTTTTAAAACAAGACGCACAACATCTAAATGAAATTTACACTTTTAAGTCCAAAATTCTGGATGACTGATGGAACTGTTTCCCAATGACAGCTACACTGCTTGGCTGATTAATTAACAGAGGTTCATTTAACTAGCTGCTGCTAGGCTGCAGCGCCTACCTCAGTGAGGACATTATAAAGTAATATCTAGCACACAGGAAATGCAAATAAAAATGAAGACAGACAGCATGACGCACAGGCATGCCATCTGACACCTTTCAACCCACGTGAAATGATCAACCATGAGTTTCAACATATCAGGAGTACATTAAACGAAGCTCCTAAAAACGCAGCTGTTCAAAGAACGTCAACATATCACATTTTCAAATGTAGTTTTGGATTGGGAGGAGGAGGGGGGGGGACTCCATTAAAACTCCCTGATGCACAGTAATCAAAAGGTTCTGTAACTTTAAAAGGTAAAGGGCATCGATCGCGGCCGTACCTTGTGTGGACAGCTGAGCAGCTTGGGAAAGCAAAGTAGTGAGGTTGAAAGCAGATGGTCCGGCCGTGAGAATCTTATGAAGCACAGACTGTAATGAAGCTTGTGTGACAGCAGCTGTGAGGACTGGAGGGGGAGAAGAACAAAACAAGAGATACAGTGAGGGACAGGCTTCACGGGGCCAAATGACAAAAACACAACCAAGAGATACAGTGAGGGACAGGCTTCACAGGGTCAAATGACAAAAACACAACCAAGAGATACAGTGAGGGACAGGCTTCACAGGGCCAAATGACAAAAACACAAACAAGAGATACAGTGAGGGACAGGCTTCACAGGGCCAAATGACAAAAACACAAACAAGAGATACAGTGAGGGACAGGCTTCACAGGGTCAAACAGCTTAACTTCACGTGGCCTACAGGTCTGCTGGACACTCCATCACCCTATACAAGCCTGAGCTTTAGCTGCAGTGCTTTGCGCAGACTGAAATACAGAGGTACACCTGTGCGTTGCACAGGAGGCTAATTTACATTATTGGAGCATGTGCAGGAAAATGATGCAGAAGTAGGTTACAGAGCTTCCAGTCAAGGAGGGGGGATGCGAGGTGAACTGGTGTGCGAATCAGGAGGGAACCCTCTGTTCCTTGTTCCACTTCATTTACTGGGGAACGGGCCTTGCCCCTTGGCTTCTTTAAAAGGCCTACGCCTGCCGTTTCTCTGCACGGCTGTAGGCTGAGGAGCACATGGGTGTAACGAGCAGGCTAGTTCCACAGCTAACAGTTCCTCAACCCACTGAAGGCCCGTGACCCTGAGCTGATCTTGTTATACACTGCGCTGAGCTTAGGCTGACCCTTTAAGACACTCAGCAGATGACAGTGCTAATATGCTACAGTACCGGACCCCACATCAGACAACAGCACCCACAAGCTACAAAACACTGTATTCATGCACTACAGAACCTGCCCAAACCAGTAAACAGCACCAACACACTACAAAACCTGCACAAACCAGCAAACAGCACCAACACACTACAGAACCAGCCCATACCAGTAAACAGCAGCAACACACTACAGAACCAGCCCATACCAGTAAACAGCAGCAACACACTACAGAACCTGCCCATACCAGTAAACAGCAGCAACACACTACAGAACCTGCCCATACCAGTAAACAGCAGCAACACACTACAGAACCTGCCCATACCAGTAAACAGCACCAACACACTACAGAACCTGCCCAAACCAGTAAACAGCACCAACACACTACAGAACCTGCCCATACTAGTAAACAACACCAACACACTACAGAACCTGCCCATATTAAACAGCAGCAACACACTATAAAACCTGCATATACCAGCAAACAGCACCAACACACTACAGAACGTGCACATACCAGTAAACAGCACCAACACACTACAGAACCTACACATACCAGCAAACAGCACCAACACACTACAGAACAAAAGCAGTCAGAAATCTGCACGTTCAAAACACAGGCAATTAACCAGCATTCTAAAACTGATATCATTAATCTAGGACATTACAGTTCAAAGTTAACAAGCATTTTCAATAACAGTCCAGGCAGTAGTACACACACAAAAAAATAAATAACCAAAAACAATATTTTCAGAGGCCATTTGTTTTTTTAATAAAGTGACTCTGAAGCCTACAGACATGCAACAAACCACAATAAGCTGATGTGTTCAACATAAACAGTGCCAGCATGGCAAACATGAACAAAGCTGTAGTGGCAGCTCATTCATAAGTACCGCTTCTCTCTCAAAAAAAAAAAAAAAAAAAGCACACATGCTTTTGTGCATTAGTAACACCAGGTAACAGTGCAGGTAACAATGGCAGTGATGAGCGAGCCTACATTTCAGAAAGCTAAGTTTGTTAGCTTGCCAAGTATTTCGTAATGAGGCATCAAACTCTTACAGGTGTTGCTTACATCACAATAGGCCACTTCCTGGCAATGTAATAATTTTCAGCTTTCATTTGATCAGCGCGCTGGTTCCATTTACACAACAGAGAAGCGTGCAACTCGAGACCTACTCATCAATCACTCCTGCTGCTGTGGGTGGCCAGAGAGTCCACGCGCACGTGCGTTTTGCACGCGTTTCACATTTATGCCACGTTAATGTGAGCCAAGCCCTTTCCAAGCTCGCTTTACACTCTGAATGTACAAATCTACGCAGGTTTTAAGAATCAACACACATCCCTCAGCTTGAAATGGATCAGTACACCTCCACAATCAAGGAAGAAAAGCCCCGTGTTTGTTTTCGAAGACACGGACCAGGGTAGAGCGCGCGGGGAGGCGTCCTTACCCTCGTTGATTTTGGACATGTCCACGCTGGCGTTGTTGAGGGGCAGGGTGGCCTGCAGGGCCGGGAGCAGCTGCCTCAGCAGGTTGGGGTCGTGGAGCAGGGGCGGGGCGGGGGACTGGAGGACGGGGGACACCGGTACCGTGGAGGCCGACGAGCCCTGCGTGCTGGGGGGGTTGTGGCCCGGGGCCGAGGAGGACTGGGGCGTGCAGGACAGCGTCGCGGGCTTCTCCGCCGGAGCAGACTCTGCGGGAGAGGGAGAGAGAGTGAGAGATAGAGAGGGTGAGAGATAGAGAGAAGGTAAGAGAGAGAGAGAGGGAGAGTGAGAGTGTGAGAGAGAGAGAGAGAGAGAGAGAGAGGGAGAGTGAGTGAGAGAGAGGGAGGGTAAGGGAGAGAGAGAGGGAGAGTGAGTGAGAGACAGAGAGAGAGAGAGAGAGGGAGAGTGAGTGAGAGAGAGGGAGCTACTCGGTATTCCGCCCGGGAACATGCACGAGTGTGCGGCTCTGGGGAGGCTTCTGAAAAACAGAGCCGCAGGGAAACCCCGCCCCTGACTCCCAGCAGTCACCTCCCAGCCAGTCCATACGAGGATCCCCCGCTTTCAGACAGAGACCAGCCCAGCCCTGCACTGCCCAGGAACAATACAGACCCCCAGCGGTCTAAATGACAAACCAGAGGGCAGCTGCTCTGACCTGACCCCTGAGCTCACCGTTCCTACACAGCGTTCAAACGGTACAGCCCTGCATACTGCCCAACGAAACGGCACAAACACCATCAGCACAGACGGTACCGCACTTTGCAGGAACAGAGTGGAAATGCGACAGAAATTGGCCTACATCGGTGTAAACGCCGAGCGGCTCCTTTAGCTTTTAGCCTCAATCGCCTCGGCGTCTGTGTGGCTTTAGACCTGCAGGCCGATACGCTGTTAACTCTGCCTCAGTGGAGCCCGGCCGCCCAATTACCTCCGCAAATTGTTCCGGGGTCCACAGATGCACCACAATTAACTGAGGGTCAGACCAGCTCAGTGATAAACTGGCTGTGAGTGAAGGGATGCTAGTGCTCCATGTTCCAGAATCCCATCCTGATTCGTAAGGATTAACTGTCCCTGAGGAAGAAAGGGTTTCAGTGAGCATGGTACTCCCCATCACTGCACGACAGCAAGCCGTCGAGCTGCTGCAACTATAAATCACTGGGGAGTAGGGTTGGACTGATAATAGAATGGACAAATATGTCGATTTGTCATCAAAAGTTTCACACTCCATGGTAATGAATATTGGACTGACGTGTCAGTCCTCAGCGGTCTAAACCTCTTAAAATGAGGACATGGACCCTAAAAGGCAGCCCTACTGGTGTCCTCCAGTAGGAGATTGCAGTGATGGGCCTGTATCTGGTGCAGGGTAATAGCACGTAGCTAATAACTGCAGCACTGGACTACAAAGTGAAATGCAGCCCTTAAACTACACAGAGCACAATCCAGCAGACGTATGGGCCTACAGTTATGACTCAGCATTCAAAACTCTGCTCGTGTGCGCGGATGAGCGCGGCGGTCCTGGATGTGAATCGTCTGCGGCCGGCTGAGGCTGGCAGCCCTGCAGGGAGGTGAGTGACCGCCGCGATGACCGGGGAAGGAGGGGTCTCGCCTGGACGCCCGCGCCTCATTGGCCACCGCCCCCCTCGCTGGACCCCCTCGGGCCGGTCAGGCCCGTGCAATCTGCCTGCAGAAGCTGCACATAACGTGCTCTCTGACTATCTCTGCGCGTCCTTAAGCCGGGGACGGTAAGTGAAAAGCCATGGTTCGGCACAACAGCACTTTCACTCCAAAACAGACAGGTGCCCGCAGCATTACTGTCAGTAATACTGTACTGTATTACTGTTTTTTACATTTTTAAACGGGAAGTACATCACAGCCTCTTCAGTCTCAGTTTTTTGGTAAACAGTTCTTTAGCATGCATCAGCTAGAGATCAGCTTCACAAATCTCATCCTTGACTGAAGTAGCCATGAAAATGCACAACAAAAAAAGAAACGGCTCTTAGTTGACCGGGCACAACTTCTGCATGCACTGCTAGTGAACAGTGCAAAAAAAGCAGTGGCTAGCTATTTCAGAGAATGGGTATGCTAGCGTCTGCAAGTACAGAGGTTGCAGCAATGGGTCTTTCTCACATTGAAAATTTTAAAAATTACCAACAATGAGGATTTAACACTATTAAAGAGGGACAAAGAAGTATCTTAAAATGGAGGGAGGCGGAGGCAAACAGCCTGAGTCCATGAGAATCACGGACAGCTCATGTTGCTCAGACTCATAACAGCAACAGGATGGGGACAGCAATGCAACACCCTCCTGCCTTCTGACACAGTGAGAGCTGCCAGGCAGACATCACTGCCGCTGACCGCAGGCGAATCCCGCCACGTCCCGCCCCCCTTCCTGTTACTTAGTCAAGCTTTCAAATATCAATTCCACTGCGATTATTCTATACTCACCTTTTACTTCCTTACTCTTTTTTAAAATAAAGTCAAACTGCCGGTAGTCAATAGCAGATTCAGCAATATTCTGCTGATGGATAGCCTTTTATATGCCATTGAAATATAGTGAAATATAGGATTTAAAGCCAATGATGAAAGGGAAATCTGTTATCAGGGCAAGGGAAGATACTGCTCACCTGTTTTCAGTAGAAGTGGACAGTACCATTATCATGGAGCACTGTTGTTCCAGCAGCACTTTAGCAAACAATTCAGCTCAACATCACTTTTTGTGCAACCGACCCAGTGTTTCTTGCTAGCTCTATATTAGGTGTGAATTACCCTTTTTCACCTCAATACATAAACGCAAACCCATCGGTTATATTTATTTGAGGTTATGCAAACACAGGATCAATGCTGTGTGAACAACTTAAGACTCGGCTTCTGAAGACAGTGAAAATGAGTGAAGAAAGATAAGTCAATAGATAGGAAACTTGAAAAAGATGTTGGTCAAAAGCAATGAACAGTTGTCTGCTAGTGTGCCTGCTGGACAACTTGCTTCTGAATTTGTCATAATGTATTTAGCAAGCAAGCTAGCAAAATAAACTCCTTAATGCCACACAAGTAACTAAACTCCATTATTTTATATATGCACAACTCTGAGAGTTTTGTGAGGTGAGAGTGCACTCTTCCACTTTTGACCCATAGCTGATACTTTGTATTTTTCACCTTTCATGAATGACGGCATGTTGCTCTTCAACCGCCCTGTGCAAGCTGAGTCCCTTGTGAAGGTGCGCAAGGTAACTGGGGACTGCGAGAGCAGACTCCCACTCGCAAATCAAGAATACTCAACGGGATTAGCCAACTGAGGTTGTTGTGCCAACTGGTGACAAGGTCTGCCTGCAGTTAGCCATCAAAGGTCCTCGGTACTGAAGAGAGACCAGAGTCCACAATATGAATCCTGCAACAATGACCGGGGCAATAAGGGAACGGTCTGGTCCTTATGGCGTTCACCATTTCCTTCAGCTCTTCATCCGAAAGATGCTTTAGATTTGACATCGGAAAACTCCACCACTCTCCTGCCTCACATTTTTGAGTGCTGACCAGCTGGCTCGCTAGCGCACACCACCGTGTTTCACACACACTAGACACTCAAAACTCAAACATAGGACTGTGTCACTGACTGAATGACTTCCCTGAGACCGCAGATGCTACATACCTCACCTACACCCAAAAGTACATCGGGCACCAGTCAGTGACCTAGGCTTGAACCCCAGGCTACACACTACACAGCCACAGTACTTCCAGCAGAAGAATTGCGGAAATGCAGTGATGTGAAAATGTTGCAGGATAATCCACCACGGGTAAGGACCAGGTCTCAGCACCAGAACACCGTGGGGATTAAATGTGCCGTGTGTACTCCAATTCATCATCATAGACCGATCTACAGTGTTCCCTGCAGTGCTCAAAAATAAAAACATTTCAATACACAGCCATCAAAATGGATGCATCTCCTCAGGCACAGATACGTGAAACTCAATTAGGGACTAAAGGAAGGATGAATGCACCAGCTAATGCAATTCATGATCTCCAAATCTCCACAGCAATGCAGAGCTGCGTTCCTCCTGGCCCAGACCACATGACCGAGGGAAGTCAGCTCATCACAGGTCTCTCTCTCTGACAGATCTCTCACAGATCTGTCTGCAGGCAGCCACACGGAGTCCCGCCCCCCACAGCCGCAGTCTGCTGCTCCAGGAAAGCGCTGCAGCCATTTATGTGGGCAAATATCAGCCATTTTTCCTTTATCATGTAGTGGACGGAATGTGTCTATGTGGAAAAAACTCAAAACCAACAAATTCATGAAGAAGGAACGAGTGGCATTGGTACTGCACAGACAGAAACACTGAACTGCAGTCGTTTTGCATTGGCAGGAAAAGTGTATCATGTAGTAGGCTGCTTTCCAGTGGATGGCATCAGAACATCCAAAAGTTTTACCAGTTTGGGGCGATCCCATTCACAGGGTAGGCCTAGTGTATATAGTTTAATCCTATAACAACCAATCCGTGACACACAAATGATTATCAATATATATACTGATAAATTTCAAATGAAAATACTGGCTGTAGACTAGCTGAGAAACATATCAAATAGCCCATAACAATAATAATACTCAGAGTAAGTCTACATTTTGCCCCACAAGCGCTGTTTTTTTTTTTTTTTTTTTTTTTGCCAATTTAGGCAGAAACTTACTCATGCATAGAAAAGAACAAACATAATCCCTCCACTGCATTCAACCACACAACCTCATAACCTCATATAAATACCATCAGAGCAGGATTAAGAAATAGAAACCGAATTCAAAATAAAACTTTCCTTAGGCCCACTGCACATTATAGGCTACTCCGGTACAACTCAACTACATTTACAGCCCTGGTCTCAAACTAACAACTAAAATGGGGGGGGGGGGGGAGCAGGATGGGTGTGCAGGATGTGACATCACCTGTGTGGGCACCTATACATTACATCTCAAAAGTGAAAGTGTACGAATAGCAAAACATAACACCTAAAATACAGCAACGTGCCGATCAATATTCAATATATCAATATTTTACGACATCCCTAAGAGAGACATCCCTAAAATTCCAATCACAGTTTTCACCAACATCTCACAAACAGCTTTCAGAACTGAATACTGCGCATTACTGCACTAACCTGTCTGGCTATCTAGCAGCTGCTCTGTTCACACGACCCAGGCCTATGCAGTATTTCACCAGCTCGATAGCAAACACACATGACAGGCCCCGTAACTGCCATCGGAACAAGCTGGTGTCAAATACTGCAGAAGAACTACTAAAGCAGGCCGAGAGAAAAACAAAGACGTATAGGCTACACAAAGTGTTGGGGAGGTATGATACCGTTCGTTCACTAGCCAAAGAAGCAAGCTAAGGTCTCCAAATTATAATCATAACAGCCAATGGCCTGTCATATTTTAATGTGCATGTACACCAGAAGAGAGTGGATTTCTTCCCAATACATTATCAGGAATACATAGTCTAACTTTAAGGAGTGCTTTCAATCTGCATTCTGTGTTCGCATTACTGCCTGCAGACAGTTTAAGTAAAATTTTTTAATGTTTGTGGCTGATTTTGTGCACCAAAGAAAAAATACCAATACCAAACAACGCAATATATATATATATATATATATATATATATGTTATGTTTTGGCACATAGTGATACAGAAGATGAAACACTGCAGTTAAATCATAATGACCCACTGAAATTCCAGTACGTTACTGATCATAGCCTCTGTATACAACTTTTTTCAGTTTGAATAAACACATTTAAATGAATAACCCATTTCATTAGTGGATTGCAACTAATAACTGTTTTTTCACCACAGAGAATAAGGCTGAGGTATGATTAAACGCACATACGCACCCAAACCCGGAATATTTACTAATTGGGCCATTTCGGTTGGCTGTTCATTTCTCAGATCATGATGGAATGTGATAATTTATGTTGATTTCTTCGTATAATTAAAATTCCATAATCAGCAGGCTGCTTGCATCTGCATCCAGCTCCCTTTAATCCACACGCTGAAGCAGGGCCAGCCCTTGGTGCGCAGGGACCTGCCCTCCGGCCGTGGTAAACTGGTAAATGCGCGCTCTCTCGTGGACAGCGCAGTACACAATGTGTACTCAGCCAAGTTCATCTGAGCAGCGGCCAAGTAGGTCTCAGGGAAATCCACTCTACTGCATTCCTATACAGCTGACTCTGCTTGCAATAGAACAGAACGGCCCCATTTTTAAATTTATGAATCTACATGAATTACCGCATTTGATCTCTTTCATAATTATTATAAGCAGTAGGCTATTGTTTATAGGGCGGTTTCGCACATCGTCATCAAACGGGTGTCAAAATTTCATTGGAGCATCACACAAAGGAATTTGATAGGTTAGGTTTTACACCCGAACAGAGATTTGTAAGCGAAGATATTTGCCAACGCGGTACCATCAAGAGAACCAGTAACAGATAACCGAACACCCGTTTATTCCTCATTATATCTCCTTTCAGTTTCTTCCAAAAGAAACGGGTAGGAAAATAGCACCAGTTTCCACAAAACAGGTGGGGGCAGTGCACAAAATTCACAGAGAGAAATGTTTGAATGATTTGAACAAATTTGACTAATAATCTCGCTGAACCGTTAGTTTTCAAATGAATGACAAAATCTCATTCAAACATTCCATTCAGCAAGTTCACAAAGTGAGTAGTACTGCTGTTTTTTTTTTGTGTGTGTCTTGGCGAGCCAGAAATATGCTTCACAGCTAATCTGACCAATGAGGCCAACGAAATGTCAATTCCTGACATCAGCCATTATCCCAGTGGTGTTCTTTTCAGTAGGGCAGTGGAGGGCAGACAAAACCGACTGTCATGACTGGACAAGGTCCAGAGAAATGCTTCTGCAAAAAGGCCTTTTTACACATGATCAGTTTTGATTCTCTAAGTCCTGTTCCCAAAAACCTGCAATTACAGAGGTAGCTGAACCTACTCGGGCAGCCCAGACTGGTATATGTCATCTACACCAGCAACTTGAGCTCAGGCAGCAAGTCAAACATTTCCCCCTTCCTGTGTGCAAAAAGCATGCTTTTTAACTGTATAAAGTACCCCTACAATTATTACAGTTGGTTTAATGATGATGAAATATGACTTTTTCAAATCAAGTAAAACTGCAATGAAAACGACCAGGAAGTGAACTCTCCATTTAAGACTATCCTTGCTTACTTGAAAGCAGCCTTGGAAATGATATGTCAAGGGTACTGTGCCAAGTGAACAAGGTGGTGTCATCTTCATCCGTTTTCAATCGTCCAAATGGACCAAGTAAAACAAATCCTCCAAAATGGAAGCAGTATCCTATACAAAGCAACTTTTTTTACAAGGACAATGCAAAATGATTTAGAATAGTATTACATACTTATGCAACAGGTAAGATAATTTAAAAAGACATTTTAAATGACAGTTTGACGCTACCTCTACAAGTCTGGCAGGCTATGACAGACCTGGTGACCAAAACGAAAATGACAAGACTCGCATAACCGATTATGAAAATAATTGGTTAATTAGAGCAAAGGGTCACAGCAAAGCAAAGTCACGCAGGCACAGAAAATGTTTTGTCTGCAGCCAGACGGACCCGGCTGTTACAGGGCGGTGTCTCTTGCAAACGAAAACAACCCGCTGCTCATGTGCTACTTAAGTCATCACCAATTTGAACTAAATCTCAATGAATTAAGCTTTCCCGTTTTGAGGCAACCAACTGCACACTAAACATAAGCCACTTAGCTTCCTTTAGAAACAGACTAAGCCACGTCCATGTAGTAGGAAATCTGTTGTTCCACCTGATTAACCCCAAAAGCACCCAACCAGTTAAATAAATCCTAGAATGTTATTAGGGATATGTTGCCCTTTCTTCACTAATTAGTGATAGCAGATAGCAGAAAAGAGGAGTCCGGTCCGACTCTGGGTCAGGAGCGCTCCAGTGCGGGCTTTGCTTGTATGTTACTACATCTCCGCCCCCTGGCAGACAGTCACAGCTTCATCCAGTCCGCCTCATCAACCTCACAGGTGAACTGCCGTTCCTGGATCAAATTCTCAAAAAGATCCTAAATCACTAAGGGGAAATAGATGGAGTAACGGAGCCCGCTCAACCAAACCCATCCCTTGAAGCAAGAATAAAAGGCAGCCCCAAAACCCCCACCAGTCTGCGCAGTATGAAATCCCTCTGGCCCGCATCTTGTACTTACTCACGCCGGTGAAGCCGCTGGTGGTGGTCGCCTGCATGGCCTCCCGCCTGTAATCCCTGTCTTTGGGGAAACTGTTGACGACCGCCAGCTTGGTCGCCTCCTTCTGCCTCTGCTCTCTGAGGACCACAGGAGGAAAAACAGAGAGAGGACCAACACAATCAGCCCATGCACCCTTCAACCACGAGACTGCATTTCACTGGAATTTCCCTTTTAGCTTCATTTGCCGAGAGACGTGAAATACCTCTCCAGCCACTCTTTGGGTTTCTCCCACTGCGACACCTCCGTCCTGCAGTTGTAATAGTATTTCTTCCCAGAAGAGCTAATGTGTTCAGACCAGTCATCTGCGGGCTCATAAGGCTGTGGAACAAAAAGGTGTTGGTTGGAAAAGAAAAATCTCTACATACACAAAACCAAAATGTTGAACAAGGGGGAAAAAACAAGACTGAGACAGATCAAATGTGATGCAAGAGCTTGCAATTTGGAGATCTATGCAGACGGATTCGGGTTAGAATTCACTGCCTCGGTCGTCGCCGCAAAAGTGAGCAGACAAGGGAAAAAAGGAACACGTGGCCCAACGCTTCTGTCCTACATTAGGAAACACTGCAGAACAGTTCATGAAAAGTTAAGTAGGGGTGCACAGGGAGTCAGTTTCCCAGTTAACACCCACGGCTCCCTCTAACCTCAGGTATAAATCTGTTCCTGTTCCCAAAATGAAATGGAAAACATGCTGCTAATTAAAACCTAGCCTGTGAGATGGAATGCCCAGCCCCGATGCTTGTGCAAAGTAAAATTAGGTGCATTTATTACTCTCCCCATTCCTCCAGAGCAGATGCCCCATTTTTACAGATTAATAATTTCACACTTTTGAGGCGAGTGCTTGCATTTTTAAAGCCACAAATTTATTAGTTATTGCTGTTTTTCTGGAGGGCCAGAGATGCTTCTAATGTTCAAAAAACCTCTGAAATACGGAATACACCGAGCACATCAAACCCACAGTTCCACAAAAATTCATCCAATTTCTATATAAAATTATACTGTGATGCATGAGGACGTATTTCAAATCCCATATAAACCTATGAGTGGGCCAGCTCAGGTGCCCAAAGCACTGAAACAAAGTGCACACGGTGACATGCTGTAGACCTGTCTCGAGCATCAAGCATAAACAAGGTTAAGCAAAAAACAGACAGACAGACCAGGGTGCTTGCACCACAGCATCAAATCAGCAGGAAAAGGCAGACTGTGCTGATTAAGCTGGTGTAAGGTGCTACTTTCAAATTAAACTACTCCAGACAGACTACATGAACCCATTTCTAAACCAGCAAATACTGAAATAACAACCTCCTGTACCTCGCTCTCTCAAAAGAACAGCGCTGATGACTGGTGTCTTTGCACAGTACAGCATGTGCCAAACCAACGGGTTTGAACAGAAACCCTTGTTTTGGTCACCCATTTCAGCCCCCTACCCACTCCCGTTACTTAACATGAGCCTGTAGGGTTCATGGACCAGTGGCACCATCCTCTGTGTCAACAATCAAACCCTCACACTTCAAAGGATATAGATGTCTTCAAAGGAAATGGATGCTTTTCTCAAAATATTTTCTTCCTGTAAACCAGGGCTGCAATGCGCTAGGCCTAGACGATCCCAGTAAGCAAACTGAGTAAAGATCCCACTGGTTCTCAGAGAGTAAACCTTACAAATCGAACGCTTCATTAATGCACAAAATTAATGATTGTGGGTGATGCAAATTAATGGTTGTGGGTCCTTGCAGTAATGTCCCCGGAATAAACGTCGGCAGAGACTGGCAGATAACCTGTTGAGGAAGGCATCGCCACCCGTGACATCACCCAGGAGAATTTCAGCCAGGAGGATCAATCAAAATGTATTTAAATTGTGAATTTCACAAACAATTGTCATTGTCACAATATGCTTCACAGACAACCCTGGCCTAAGCCCCCAAAGGAGCAAGCCTAAAGCAAGTGCCAAGGAAAAACTCCCTGTAAAGGACAGGAAGAAACCTAGGAAGGAACCCATCCTCCTCCGGCTGGCTCAGGATTCAGCTTTGTGACATGGTCAGTCAATGTTCACGTTGATCAAATTACTGGCAGCTAACTGACAATCCTGAGGTAGCGGCTCAGGTTATGGGCGGGGCGGGTGGTGATGGTGGGGAACAGCAGGCGGCAACAGAAGTGGGCAGGGTGGAGGTTGAGATGAAAGAGGGGCCGGACTGCAGCAGTGGGGAAGCCCATACGCCCCCATCTTACTGCACAGTTATGACCTCTCAGGAGGAAAGGACCAGCCGCAGGCTGAGGACAGGCATGCTAGCATCAGCCCTCCCAAAGTGACTGCAACAACTGACTAATTGGGCCTACGTGACATTCCAAGGTTTGAGGAAAAAGAAAAAAAAAACTAATGAAAAACACGCAGGTGGACTAATAGAAGAAAACTTGATTCTCAAAAGGAAGGAAAATGAAGTACAGCCTCTTTGGTCTCAGTTTTTTGGTAAACAGTTCTTTAGCATGCATCAGCTAGAGATCAGCTTCACAAATCTCATCCTTGACTAAAGAGGCACACTACTCCAAACAGAAAGCGGCAACTGTCTAGTTTCAGACAACTGCCATCTAAGAAGTTCCTTCTCGAATACCTTTCCATTTGGCTGGTTGTAATTATGTCCAGGAAGAGTAAGCCAGTCATTTATATTCATATTAGTGAAAGCAGAGGGGCGTTATTTATCATGTAATTCAGAATTCTTAGGAAACAAAGCAGCAGCCCTCGTGGATTTTAAACAATGTGTCCCTGCACTCTGTATCGAATGCAGTACTTTTGAAGATGTCACCAGATTCACTGGATTAGCCACTGCTGGGAAATGCTAACGGAGAAGCGTGCGATTCAAAGCCCACGCCCCCGGAATGCAACGCACCATATGCCGCCTTTATTACGGAGCGCAAAAAGCTTGGCTTTAAAATGAGCCTGGCTCTTTCAATTACCCAGGTTCATTTGATCATCCGCCCCCAGCCTCCTTCAGCAGTTCTGCACGTAAAAGAACATTGCCTTCCATGAAAATTTCTTGAACGGCGATGGCGGAATAAAAAAAGAAAAAGTCTGCCTCAAATGCATTTTGCAACTTTCGAGCAAAGGAGGAGGACTGTGCCAGCGTGGGCCGGCGGTCCGTGACTGCGGCGGTGCGGGGCGGCGTTCCGCGGGCCGCGCGGCGCGTTCGGCGACAGGCATGGGGGGGCGCTCTCAGAGGAGCCGCGTGAGAGCAGTCTGACGAGAGAACGACAGCCAGTATCACGGGGCCACAGTACTGCAGACGCCCAGCTTAACGGGACTCTCTGGACCATGATGCCACAGACTACGGGGGTGAAGGTGAGGGAAGAAGGGTGCTGAATAACTGGATACACCGTTATCCTCTTTGGGTTCATACTGTGTCCCCTTTAACCCATCTGCAGGGAGGAGAAAATCCAAGCCAAGATACGGGTCATGAAAATCCAGTGCAAACATCTCATTCACGCATCATGTTTCCAATACGCCATTTGTACTTGGCCACCTAAATTAAACTGTCAAAATAAAGAATGTGCTGGGCTTCTGAACTCCAGGCTTTCTGCAATAATATTTAGATGTTAACGGTCTTGGCTTTACGCAGATTCCAACAATGCAACCGATCGCCATCGTTATAAATGCAGTGTCACAGCGGCTCGAAAGCAGCCTTGAGTATTCAAAATTCAGAATCAATTTGAGCCACCACAAGATTTTGATCGCAATGATATAACATCACTGCAACAGTTTAGGATTAAACCAAACATCTTGGTTCTCTTTGAAACTGGCAGTCACCTCCCATGACATAGCACCTACATTAATGCCTTAAAATTGACAAACCAACTTCAGTTTTAAGCTGTGGAACAACACTGCAGTACAGCAGAAGCTTCAAGTACAAACAACTCAGGAAAAGGTTGTTTTTTTCAGAATCATGAAATACATGCAAGTTTGAAAGCAAAGTTAAAATACAGTTTTAAGTCAGAATGCTTTCATTCAGTGGCTATAAATCTTGGCCTAATAACTAACAGTGAAACAATGAAGTCGTAAGTGAAACCTTGTTAAAACGTACATTTTTATTCGTTATGACAGCTTTCCAAATTAGAACCTACATCTTCTACAAATTGATTAGTTTCAGGCCACTCCTCATATGAAACACTGCTGACTTTGTGTCCACGTTGTATTCTTTGGCAATAACACCAAGACACGATCTATTTTATCACGCCGCGTATTCCGATAACTCGGACAACGCATGTAGCATTGGCTCCCAAGCTACTCCGACGCTCAAATAATGAAGAGTGGGCGTGAGGTAATTAGCGTACGCGTGGAGAATAATAACTTTTCTGTTGTTGACAACTTGGCAAAACAATGCAATCAGTCTTGAACTCTCAAAAACAAAACCAAAAACAAAACTAATTACAAACGGAGTTGAAATGTCAAGAAGAAAGCTTCACGCCCGCTGCAAACACGAACAGCTACTGAACAAGAACAGCACCAGACGGACTCTCAGGGTGGACCGTGAGTCATGATGGTTCTTAAATACTTAAATGGGGAGCAACAGTCTGCTGATAAGCAAACAGCTTCTGATTACCCAGCTCAACACCTTCTAGCACTGTCACTGCTGTCTGTCAAACCAAGCAATGCATTACAACGGCCATTTCATGAATGCAGGTAGATGGCCTTTCTGTTTCGTTGATGCCACTCCCTCTGAAGCTCGCTCTGCTCAGAAACATGTTGATTTCAGATGAGACTCCACACTATTAGAGAGAGGTGCATTTCCAGTTTCTTTTTTTTTTATTCAATGGAAAGTATGACTCATTTCCATTTAACGTTCATTCTATTACATCACACTTATTATAACAAAAGCCAACGGGATCGTTTTTACAAACAAGATTTTGATTATTGTTAAAGTTAATTTCAGGTTCATACCTTGTTTGCCTGATTTGACTGGTTCTAACTGCCAGGTTCTACTGTATTTGGTTGAAAACACCTTCAGCTTCTCCACAACCTTCCCTCCGATGCCAATGCACATCAACTGAAAACACAGACTCCCAAAGAAATACTCACTGCGTCCGATGCTTTGCTTGGATTAGAATGTGAATTGGAGCTATGGAGAGTGCTGTGATTGTGTGAATTTTCTTGTGGAGAATAACTGGTCCCTGCCAGAGGAAAAAAAAGCAAGCAGTTAGCAGAAATACTTGTACAGAAAGGAATGTCAAGTCTATATCCAGTTCATCACATTTCAACAAGGAGCTTAGGCTGCCCAACCTAATCCGAATGTAAAATCTTAGTATTGCACAATGAAGTCATCAACTGCATGATTGGGTGAGAAATCATAAAATCATGAAGTCTTTTCCAGAATAAATTTTTGATAAACTGTAAAAAAAAATGTAATCTTTTTTTTTATTTTTCAAGGCATACAACAACTAGGATTGTCTTGAAATAAAGTCAAATATAAGCAGCTTAACCATATTCAAAAGTGTTTAATTTCCCAGGAAAAAAATTAGAGCTATTCAAGGGTGTCTTAATCTGATCCATCAAGGCCAGATGACCAATGACCTACTAGTTATGAAACTCATCACCAGCACATTTAGTTCCACCATACAGTAGTGGGGGGAAGGGGGGGGGGGGCTACATCTTGGTCCCATTATCCATTATACCGGTGTTGAGATCAATATGACCGTGATCCTTGTGGTGCATGTTTGCAGAATTGTGCTGTGTAACAGTTCAATGTAAAACTGGCACTTCCGATTACTTGTACCTTTCCCTTAATGAGTTCTATCCACTTTTGCACACACTTGTTAAAGCAACAATTAAAAAACAGTCATCCAGCAGACACCACTCAAAACAAGCAGCCATAAATACAGGAGAAAAAGGTTTAAAGTCAGCAGTTTGCACACACTGGGAAAAACACACAGGTCAACTAATAGCAGAAAATGTGATTCTCAAAAGTAAGGAAAATGAAGTACAGCCTCTTTGGTCTCAGTTTTTTGGTAAACAGTTCTTTAGCATGCATCAGCTAGAGATCAGCTTCACAAATCTCATCCTTGACTAAAGAGGCAAACTACTCCAAACAGAAAGCAGCAACTGTCTAGTTTCAGGTAACTGCCATCTAAAAATTTCCTTCTCAAATACATTTCCATTTGGCTGGTTGGAATTATGTGCAGGAAAATAAACCAATCATTTCTCTCCAGACTTGCACCATTAAACAGGTCAAGTCTCAGCCAGTGACAAAATGGGCAAACATATTAGTGAAAGCAGAGGAAGCAGATGCTATTCAGAATGCTTAGGGAACAAAAACACACTTTTTACAGCTACAAGAAAAAAACAGCAGACACCACTCAGCACAAGCAGCCATAAATACAGGAGAAAAAAGTTTCAAGGCTCACTGCCCAGTCTCCAGTCACCAGTTTCGCTAGAGGAGAAGACAAACTTCTATTTAGACTAACTTGCATTATAAGAAGCTGATGCACTTAGGGGGAAATTTGGCTGCTGCACTGCCCTGATAAGCTAGCCATGTCACAAAATACTAATAAGAGTGCCTCGGAGGTACAGCACACTCTGGGCAAGGTTGAGGGCAGAGGCAAATGAATTGAGGGAGATTATATCCTATGGTCACTCAATTCTCTCAGGTTCAATTTCTCAGTAATTACAGGAGGTTGAGGTTGGATGCAGGAGTTTTTGGTGCTATAATACACTGTAGGACATCCACTGCAATAGTTTTATCCTTTGCACAGGCCTCTTAAAAGCACTTCGTAATATGACCCCGAATCGTAATATGATCACTTATTTGCTTTGTACCTTAGATAAGATTACGGCCCTGCATCAGAACTGAAATTGACTGAAACTGACATTTGCAGGAAAAAATAAGTTTGTTTTCTTGCAGCTACTAGAACTAGGGCGCAGCCATATTGGAATAAGCCAGGTTGCGACATCACAAGGCTGGTTAATTTTCACGAGCTGCCTCTGACTAGTGACAACTACTGCGCTGCTGGCTGGCTGCTCTGTAATGGTCACCAGTGGCGGCGGGTCCGTGGTGAGAACATTATCATTACGTCACACTGTGTGGCGGAGGGAGTCTTTGACGAACACAGACGATTTGTACTCTGGACCACACAGACTGACTGAAGCCGGATGCTGTGGTTGGGTGGAAGGGCAAAACCACTATGGCCTAGAAGTAGAAGAACCGAGCCGACCGGCTGGTAGCCGGCTACCTGGCATGACGAACTGGCGTAGCCACTCAGGCAGTCTGTGAAACTAATTTTGTTTGGTAATACTCGTTCAAGCATCCTAGGGCAAAAAAAGACCCTCTTTGGGCCTTCAGTTTTGGTTTTTCCTAATGATACATTGTTGAACTCATTGAAAGTAAAAGGAAAAGCTTGCGCAGCCAAGACATGGTATGATCACAAATAGTAAAATGTTGTCATCAACAAAGGATTACATACTATAGAGTAAAAAAAAACATACAAGCTAAATGATTGCATATTTAGGGATGCGTACCACAGTGTGTCACAATGTTTTTGCACTATTTTCAATATGACATCAATGTTTCATCTCATACCATCATAAGGGTTAACTTTATATGCTTTATAATGGACAAAAAGAACTTCATTTCTGAAGAGGTTTCGGATAGTTTTTTGGAACCTTTGCTATCTTAAACCCCTATGCTGATGAAGATAGTAATTCCCACTTGAAATAGATGCAAAGCTGAGTTTCATGAGTCAAAACAGTTAATTTGTAGTGAAATATAAGATTGTTATGATTTACAGCAATTCTGAATTTAGACATTATGGAGAGATTTGGAGACATTAAAGGACACCAGGGTACAAAGCTTACTTGTTGCTTCACATTGTCAGCAGTTCCCTACATCACCTTCAGATTTTGAAAACCTTTGGTCAAGGAGTTTGTGATCCAGTTTTACCCGTTTCATACATGATCTCAGTGTTTCATTTAAAACTAAAGAACTTAATTTTTGCTAAGATCACTGCATTTGTGGCACTTTATTTCTACCTAAATTATGAAAAAACATTGATATATGACTAAATACTGTAATTGGTACACATCTTGTTTCATTAAAGCCATCTTCCAAGTCTCTGTGATGCTCACATGGGGAGTTACAAAGCCTTAAATAGAACACTACCTAAATGGGTGAGGATCGGCCAGATCAGAACTGGAACTTTCGATAATAAACCAGCTAACTAGGCTGTGGGTCTACAAACAACCTGTAATTTCAGAGCAGAACAGGAAGTGCTGGAGAAAAATGACACCTCTGTTCATTTTCAACTCATACTTGAAAAAAAAATATATATTATATAATTTACATTAATGCTACAAGAACAAAAAAAGTGAAAATAGGGAAATCTACTCAATCTGCATCCTGACCATGATTTCCTTTCAGGACAATTTCCACAGCTTCCCAGTGAAAGTGTTAAAACATGTTACAGGAGACGGACAAATCAGCAGTCTGATGCTCAAGACTACTAAACACATCAAGTGGACTATCAGTCAGCTGAGACTGAATTTCTTTTGGGCGACCTTCAGTTGGTTCTCCCTTGATTAGACAAGTAGGTGGAAATTCTCAGCTGATTAGCATTTTGACGGGAGAGCGGAGCTAGGATTTCTGAAATTCCCATCTTAACTAACTTTAGCTCAGGCATGCCAGCAGTAGTCCATGCCTGAGGCATGACCATCTCTCCTGGAGCAGCAGACAAAACTATTACCATATCATTAAGGCGAAAGAAACCATATTAAAGCAATAACTCACCACTTAATATTTAAAAGGCACCATTATCCCAGACTTACAGGAATACCATAGTCAATTCAAGATATACGATGGGTGCTCATGATAATATCAACAGCATTTTTATACACCAATAAAATGTTACTTCCTTAACCGCTTCTGTAAACCCTTGCTTTTTAATCTGTTAGTCACCTTGTGTAGTTTACAGTATAGGTCTACTTGCCAGGGGCCAGTAATTACTCCAGTGACTATTCCAAATAACTGGGACAGATATACAAACGCATGTTCCAGTATATAAGCATACAAACAGGCTTCCAAAACCTGGTTCGGTGATGAGACTTGCCTGCTTGGGAGCCCAGAGGACTACCCCATTTATGATTTATGATTTGTACAGATTTATTCATATTTATGCCTGTAATAGTGAAATTCACAATTAGCAAACTTTGGAAATGTGGACATCTGTATTTCTTTGTGTACTTGTGCTATTACAACATTCCAATGATTTGGTAGTGCTCTTAAATTCCATCACTGAGCAAGCCAATTTATTACTAATAAGCCCACTGACATTGTTGGAGAGTTGGCCTGATATCAGGCCATTAAGTTAACCATACTAAATATTTCGCTCACCATACAAGGGGAACCAAGCTATATATTTGGTAACTCTTTAAGCAACTTTACAATTCGAAGGAAAACTGAATAGTTGACCTCTGTCCGTGACTTTCCAGGATTAGACTTTTTCCTAAGGACTGTGGAAACCCTGGGTAAGTTCAACTTTTCTGGAGCTTTGGAAAGGTTTTACGGCACAGCACAAACAAAAGGGCCAATCCTCGTCGGAGATCCTATCCAAACACGCACAAAGAATGCCATCAGATGAGGCTTCATTGGGACTCATTAACCTGCGTTTTATGGAATGATTCAAACAGCAGATTTGGAATTAACAGAAGCCTGTTATTTTCATTTCAACGCTCTCCCTCCCTTTTCCCTCAGTTTGGAATGCACAATCGTATTCGCCAGCTGTGCTCACTGCTGCAACCGCTGCCATCGAGCGAGGATAGCATAGGAAGGAACGTGCACTCCTCCAAAACGAGCCGTGCGGTCGCTACTGCTTTTAGCACAGCGGCCCCCGTGGTGTGCCATACAGGAATGAGTCAGGCAGCAGCCCCAAGGCCACGTTTCCACTCTCACCTGACACTAAAGGCAAGACAAATATTACAAAGAACATTATCTTACAGGGAGGGTTTACTTGAGTGAACTCAGTGACGTTGCGATTTAGTTTAAAGTCTGAGTATCAGGCAATTAGCAAGTCAAACATGTTTATCTCATGTTATGAACTTAAACTGTATAAACTGACTTTGATAGCTAATTTTCCAGTGATCACTCCTACCCAGCATCTGAACTTAAAGCTGTGCGTATATGCAAAGCCAAACATACGGTAATCAAATTATTCCCCCCGCCAGTCACAGTTAAAAATCATGTCAGATCACCTGCTGGGGTAGCAGAGGGTAAATGGTTAGGGGAGGGGGGGGGGGGGGAAGAACACAGACACAACATGGAGTATGCCAAGACCTGGCCATCAGAGGTCCCTGGGGCAAAAGCCAGACAGCACCAGCTGCCTAGGTGGCAAGCGTACCCCACTGCCACCGGAGTCTGGTATCTATGGTAACCACGACAGCAGGTTGGGGCTTAAGGAGGCGCCAGGAGTCTCTCAACAGGTGGGCCTATTCAACAACCAGGTAAACGGAGGGGGGCACCGCCTCTGGCTAAATACTGGCAGTGGAGAGCCAGTTTATTACCACTGCCACCTTCTCTTTAAACTCGGGAACACAATAATTAACAAACTATGTGACGGAAATAAAAATACAGAGGAAGACTGAAGGGCTTTTCTTCCTCTTCCCCCGACAGGACCGACTGCCAGGGACAAGAAATGTTTCATTTTCTGCAAGCGAGAGGGTTAGGCACGCCCCTCCCCCATGATTTATGGCATTTCCCATCTCTTACATTTGCGTTCGATTGATTCTAATAACAGCGCCGTTCCCTGTGCACTTTCAGATGAACGCCTCATACGGTCTACGTCAGTGAGAAATGGCTGCTACACGGTACTGCTGCTGGACAATGGCGATTCTATTTGTTACCTATTGACCAAGCTGCCCCAATAGCTAACACCAGAGTGCCTTCAACAGCATCACTCGGACTGATCGGAAAAAAACTGACAACCAAATGATAACCTATTGGGGTCATAATTCCCCCAGCCAATTTTTATGGGCCGTGGGTAGGGTCGAAGGCTAAATGGCACAGTGCATCAGTTGTTCAAAGGCAGAACATTAATAATTACAAGAAAGCACAATTCCTCTTGATTGAGTCAACTTGAAAATACCGAGATGCAAACTGTTCCAGAATCACAATCACAGAGCAGGAACGGAATCGGAATACAATCACAGATTTCAATTAAATTCCATTCAATGGGAGTGACGGTACTGAATAGTAATTTCAACGTGCATGCCATGCGAGTCACAGGTGGACCGAAAATGGATTCACTCTTCATTACTTGCATTGCTATCAGACACCGTACAGATAAAAGCAGGCCACTCACACGCTGCTCAATTGCCCTATGTATTGCATTGCCTCTGAGAAACTGTCCAGCTCAATTATGAGGTGGAATTTACTTTGCGACTACCCTTGTGAAAGGCCCACTAGTTATTCTCCCTTGACATCATAAAAGGGGGAACAAATGACTTTAAACTCGGAAGGCATAGTCTCCGGCCACGATACCTGGTAAAAACAACCAAGTTAAATGCACCGAGCAGTCCAATTCGGCGAGACCAATTTTCAGAATGCGCAAGTTTACGAAGTTCTACTCAAGACACTATACAAACTGCCTTGTTTTACCCAGTTTACCCATTTTGTATAATCAGGCTACTCTGCCAGGTGAAAATACTGCACCATTTAAAGGTGAACTGGAAAGAAATAAAGTGAATTTAGCGCACAGGATTTTTTTGTTTCTGTTATGCGCTTAGGTGAGCTGATATGAGGCTCCCAAGGACCAGTCTTCAAACCTTGAGAGGCACGAAACTACTACCCAGCGAATTAAAAAACCAGTACTCAGCCAACCGACCAAGCAGTCTGGCAAATAGGAACCTTTAAATCATGCAGCGTTGTTGACACCGATCCAAGGAGACACTGTATGTATAACTGTATGCATAACACTCAGAAGACTCAGAATCTACAGGGGAAAATAGGCTATGACCATAAAACTGTTTATCTGGGGAAAAACCATCATAAGCTGCAATGATTTAAAATTAAGTGTTCTGTACTAACTCAGCATACAGCAGCTCAAATAGGTTCCAAAGAAAAGGTCATTTTGGTTCCTTTGGAAGTTGAGCGTTTTCAGCTTTTTGTTAGTTTTAAAAAGGATTCAATTGTGTCATTTACACTGGAAAAAAATCTTTCCAAATTACAATAATGACTCATCATCTACATCTGACAGATCATAAGATTCCAGAGCCAATATAAAACATGGCCACGCTTAAGATTTCAAACCAGTAGCAGCACTTGAAAGGGATGGGTTCAATCATGCACAGACCCATTAGGATGCAGTGCACACAATGACGGTTTGAGAAGGCTGAAATGCATCCCTCTGTAATTTCACACATATTAAGACTGTATATTTGATCCCAAGGCTGAATTTAAAAGAAACTTCTGACCTTTTTACAACCTCCTGTCCCCTGAAACTACAACTTACAAGTGTGGCCACTTTAAAAAATAAAATAAAAAAAATTTGTGACCCAGGCTTATTAAAAACAAACAAATCCAAAAGGGACTATCAACGTGCTATGCATTTAGATCAATTACAGTTTGAAAAGTGAACTTTTCCCCCACTGGCTTAATATTCCTTTATGTTCCGTGTGTAAATATACATATTTTCCAAAACGGGCAAGACTTTCCAAAAATACAGCGTTTCTCATGGTGACTGGAAAAACTGACAGGGTCGCTGGGTTGGATCTAAAATGATAAAATGCCAACGCACAACTTTACTTTTCTACAGCAACTATGTCTGGGTTTGGATCTGGCTGAACCACTAGTGGTGCTGAGTGGCTAGCTACTGAAGTGGCCATATAAATGTCAGTACGCTCACGAATGTCCGACCTTTCACATGAGAATGTTTCTCAGCTGGTGGCACAAGGCAAAAACTGTTCTGCACTGTTCAAACTTAACAAGGTTTACAGAAGCAGAGAAAGCAAGGGAACCGCTCAGTGCTACCCACTGAAACCTGGCCACACTTCAGAGAGAATCCACAATCAATGTCTGCTACAAGTCATTAAATGACGTTAAAGAAACCCACCTAGACCAGCGGTCTGCAACCCCGGTCCTGGAGAGCTACAGGGTCTGCTGGTTTTTGTTTTCACCTTAAAATCAGCACCCAATTCAGACCCCAGTAACCAGGTGAAGTGAGTTAACTGTGTATTCAACTGCTTTAATTGATTAATTTAGTGTAGAGTAACAACGAAAACCAGCAGACCCTGCGGCTCTCTAGGACCAGGGTTGCAGAACCCTGCTGACCTAGACGTGCAGCAATTCATTCTACACGCACCCACGGGTGAGACGTGTGGCGCAGGTCCTAGGGCAGCCAACTCTCAAGCCCATATACCAATCCCATGAGGCCAGGGGTTCAAGTCCGGTTTGTGATCCTTTTTGGGTCATGATCCCACCGCACTCTCCCCATCTCTCTGCCTTTTTTGTGTCTGAATAATGGACTTCCCTCTCCATAAAATTAGAAAAAAATAAATCACTTACACCCCAAAATTCATCTTGCGTCTTTAGCAGAATCCTTGACTGCCAGTGTTATGGAGTCTGCATTTGACGTCAAACATGCACACAGGAAAGGAGGCAGCAGCCAAGCTTAAGAACAGTTTGTCAATACCGAAAAACCCAAACTAGCTAGCTTGTGGAAGTAGCTCCAAAACATTTTTTAAAAATCTTTTATAAAATCATGGTTATTGAATGAAAGTGTATAATTATTGTTGTCACTGTTATCAGTATGTCAACCAGTAGTGTCTGAATCACGACCCGTCGCAGGTAAATTCAATAACCACCATGCCAGTCAGAAATCAAGATCAATAATTTAGTTTCAAGTGAGATCATCTGGAGGAATGCATGCAACCTCCACCTATTCCCTCTCTTATAATTACTGCAATATCAATATCATGGGGTGGAGCTGGTGGTCTGCCAATCCTTTTAAATTGTCTGTGGTACATCCACCAGCGCTCACCATGCTGATAACTGCGGGGAGACCTGTCAATGATTCAGTGAAACAACAGTGCAGTTGTGCCCTTTCAGTCATTTTTTGGAGTGGTGGAAGGATGACAGATTAGCCTCCTGCCTTTTACCCTCTATGCCAGAGGGGACGTGTCAGGCTCAAGTCCCGTGTGTCCGCTAGCCAGGCTTGCGCAGGGAGGGCAGTAAAGCTGAGCAAAGGCAGAGGAGCCGTAACTGCAAGTCCTGTGCATACCGAAGAGGAGACCAAGCGCCAACTTTGAAGTTACTCTTGTTGACGATACCCTAAAGCGGATTTTGAAGCTACTCACTATATGAAGAGGGAAACATCAGGTTACCATAAAGCCCAAAGCACATACTCCCCCCCCAAACAAAAAAGGTGTGCGTGGTTTGTGGATATTAAAATTAACATTGACCCCAAAGTTCTGGTATGTACTGAAAACAAGGAATCTGATGGGTATGAATTTTCTTAACTTTGACTACTGCGATTTTGTACACTGCGTAAATGATGAATTAGTTACAAATATGCCTAAATATACCAACATATTTTTACTGACTAGGACAGCACTTCTCAATGTAGGTTACTGTTTTATCTCAGCCCTAGATGCAATTCCCTGGTATTTGATCCTTCCTATTAAACTAGATTCATGCTTTGCAATACTTGGGTCTAGGGACAGTGCGCAAGCAATAATAAGAGTAATGTTTTCCATTGCGAGGGCTATGGATAACCAGTTTTGATAAGGTCCCTTACAGACCAAAATAAAGATGAATGGTAGGTTGATTCATAAATTCTTTTGACAGGTTTGTTCTGAACTTCTGAGGACAATTTCCATTCGAGTTCTCTCTTACCTCCATCCCTTTCTCTGGCCCGATGTGTGTGAATTGCTTTCGCCCTGCTGTGTCCTGTGCTGTCACCGTGTTTGTTGTCGGGACTGTCTGACCGCCGAAGCATTTTGCACGGTGGAGAGGGATCTGATGAGTCTCGAATCTTCTCATGTCGGTGGTCACTGCCGGGGTGACTCTTTGAGGGATATTTAAGAGTCTGCAACGGAAATTGAACAACTCAAAGCATTCAAACGATAATGCATTGGATGAGGGGGGAGGGTCAGTGAATTCAGCCTTCTAATAACTTTGACCCGTAATCCAATAATTTTGACCGATAACCTAAATACTGGAAAAAGAATAAACTGCCGTAGCTGAAGACGCTGTTGGCAAAAAAGCTGAGAGAAAATAAAACGTCCGAACATAAAGCCGATCTGGCTGATGCGACCACGTACGAGTCGCGTTTTCTCCTACGTCACCTGCAAGCTAGCAATATATCTATGTAAAACGTTAGCACCGAAGCTAACAAGTAATCATTTTAAAACGTGCTATATTTAAAGAATATGAGTATTGTTTAATGCTAGTAATTATCAGCTAACTACGTACGTTAACTTAAAGGCCGTGAATCTAGTTATTAAATAACGTAATTAAAATGAATGTTATCCATAGCTCCTTGTTAATTCAAATGGTTGCAGCAAACTTTTGCAAAACAAAAACGGATTAATGAGCTACTAAATGCATTCGTAAATATGTCTATTCGATTTATTTTACAGCGGTAGGGCTAGTTTGCTACAAAGATGTCATACAATCAGGCCTCACAGTTACCTATATTGCTAACGTTAGCTAGGTTGCTAGCTACCAAGATAAAAAACAACAACAAATGTTAATTTCGACGGTAAAAATAAATTAATTCATTTGTCAAGCATAACACAACGTTTAACTTTTATGCAGAATTTATTTTTTCTCGTATTCAAACGATAGGAGCTACTTTTCGTTTTATTTTTCCGCACTGAGGCCTGTAGGTGCTCCAAAAGCCTGCTCTAGAGTAGCAACCCCCTTTTTAATCTTATTTATGTTTTTATACCTGATAGGGCTGAGAATCCCTTCTGTCGTTGCACCTATAAGAGAAAAAGAAATGTTTAGCAATACGAAAAACAAATCGACATTCTGAAATAACACAGGAAATTGCAAGTCAAAACAGCTTGCTTAAGTAACTTATTTTGGTTTCAGTAAAAATGGCGGATTGTCAAAGCGGAGAAGGGAAAGAGGAAAAAATCTGAATATAAAACACTGAGCTGTTTACCCATCACTGAGTCTCGGTTGTTTCCTTGCATACATTACCATCAATGCCGTGTTAGTGTGTGTGGAGTGGAGGTGAAAGATGGGCTACTTATTTGTTTTGCTTTTTTGTTTTGAGCGCCCCGATCTCATCTATTATTTCAATAGTTCTTGGTATGCGAGTAGCTCAGAGGCTCGGCTAATCGGAAGAGCGCCCTCGGTCCATCTCCCACTCGCACACACCAAACTGAAGCTCTGTCTACAGAAGAGTGAAGCTCAGCCCTACAGCCGCCCCACTTCCCCCGCCCACAACTACATCCGGGACACATAGGCAGCGAATCGGCTGCAGTCGCCTGTCTTCATCCGGTCGTCGAAAGGACGGGTGATTCGCCGGGATACGCCGATTACCTGTCCATTATGAATGCAAGGTTTGCTTTTTCCGGATACGGTAAACACGATCCCATTTTCCTTTCCTAATAACATTGTAAATGTATTTTCTTATCAGTTTCTTTTTTGGGAGGGTGTATTTTATGCTTCATGCAAAGTCGATTGCTTATCTGTAATAATAATAATAATAATAATAATAATAATAGTTTAGGTAAAAGTACAAGTAAAAAGGTGGCTTGAGCTTCTGTATAAACTTGCTTAAACAGCCAGTGTAGCATAATATTTAGGGAGTGGATTTTAACAGTGAGGTTGTCAGTTTAATTCCCCAGTGAGCCACTGCTGTTGTGCCCTTGTGAAAGGTATTTCAGCTAACTCACTTGAGAAAATATACAGATGTATAAATTGATTGTATGCAAAGAATGTAAGCCATGTAAGTTGCACTGCATCTATTTAAATTCCTTTTTTAAATGCTTATTCAGTTCACTCCTCTATTAACCTTGTGTAGAACATTCCACAACATAAAAAGAGCAACATAACAGAAATACTTCTCCATTTGTTTTTTGTTTTACCTTTAAATTTAGCTAACTTACAACAGAGAATCTGAGAGCATGAGGTGGAATATATAATGATAGACATTCAGAGATGCATTTGATTGCTAAACCATTTAGGGCTTTGTATACACGTAAAAGTACCTTTAAAAGGACCTTAGGAACAACACATACAGACTAATTACCATTGCTTTAATAGCACTCTGAATTTATATAATACCTGCAACCCCAATATCAAATGCAAATTGTTAACCCCCAAAGAATTAATTTTTAAAATTAATTTTATTATTTATCAAAAATAATCAGTGTAAAAATCCATGTTTTTCTTACACCCCTTCTACTGCAAATATTGTAACAAAATGATAAGTCGAGACATCTGGTGGACAATTGTAGGTATTGCAGCCATGTTGTCAAGGACTGAGACTGGTGTAGCCTCCACAACACCGAGTGCTTTGGTCAGCAGTACATCTTATAACGGTGACCATTGACAGCTCGGTCAGACATCCACTAGAGGACCCAGACTGGTGTTCATAGGGTTCATTTGTCGCCCTAGGCCCTCCCCCTCCCTCTTCACGTCCAGCTGGTTTTGGGTTTGTAGTATGGCAGATGGCTAGTTTAGTGCATGCAAATGATGGATGAGTTTCTCCGTAGAACTGTCCACAACAATAAACAGTACTGCAAAGGGAATTTCGGTGAAAAGCCGGTAACACATCACAAATAAGGTAAATCCCACAGTGCTCCCCCTGCCAGTGCAGTGGAGTGATGTTTCAGACAAAAGCGGGGGGGGGGGGGGGGGGGGGGCAAATAAAAAGCTGGATATTATTTATACACCTCTGCAGTAGCTGGAAGCCTTTTTTAAATTTAATTTAATTTTTGCTTACATTATAGTTTGCAAGAAGATGCTTTTTCGGAGTGCTACAGTGACTGCATATAGACAAAGACTGAACTTATATTTCAATGTTTAAAGATGGGTCAGCACAACCAAAATGAGGAGAATGGCTCACTGTGAATCACAAAGGAAACCTGTGGGTCAGCACTTTAGGCAACAACGTGTTTTGGTCAGAGGTCAAGAGGGCATAAAGTAGGGCTCTCTTTGTTAATCATTTCCAGAAAATAACTATTATTAAGGGTAGTTTCAATAAAGATTTGAAGAGTTATGTAAATGTTATTGAGAATTATATGAATTGAAGTAATATCAGTCTGTACTCAAAAGCACACTGGTCTTTCGTGGATTACTGTGTTAAATTTCACTATTTCATTTTTTTACTACAAGACTGTTCACATGTAAAGTCATGAAAATCTGCAGAAATCTGATGATTTTTCTGAAAGGACTGTTTATACATCTCATGTCAGCATTTTACGCTGTGATCAACATGAATGATTTCTTCACCAGTTAAATCATTGAATCAACAAGACAATATGGTCTCCTAAAATGTTTAATCAGCATTACATTTAATGTCATGGTAAATAAACGTGTTGTTTTATGCGTTTCTTTTCTATATATTTGTATTGTGCCTTTATGTAATTTTTAGGTGTTACTTAGATTTGTATGTATCTGTAGTATATTTGTTTATGAATACAGGACGAACAGTTCAATTAAACTAATGGGTTTCTAAATATATTCATTATTAGCTACACTTCAAAAGGGTAATGTACGTAGATATCTTTCCTACATTATCAATTTATAAAGCTTGACATTTTCTTGAGCAATTCTGATTTAGAATTTAGAGTTCCACCTGGGCCTTTGTGCTACAAGCTAAGCTCCTTAAACACTTCACCACACAAACACACTTGAAGGGAAATTACTTGATGAGCACATATCTACCTTCCATGGGAACAGAACATTTTCCCATTTCCCATGCTACTATGAGGGAGGCGTTTTGCCATGTTTTATATATTTGGTTTCACTACAATTTCCACTTTAGCCTTTTATCTCCCTTTGCACTGTTGTCTCGAAATTAGCCTTCAGGTTCTGGAAATCACAAGGGTAACAGCACCTTAAAAATCAAGGTTTGAGGTTAGGTGTTTGTGGCATTCAGTCCGCCAGAGAGGCGGATTGGTCTCAGCTGCGCCAGCTAGTGGAGAGAGAACACACACCTGGGTTGCGTTAGCTAATCAGCCCAGGTGCTTAGATGTGTGCTGCTCTCTGCAGTTTGGCGCCGAGACTGGGAGCTCGCACCAAGAGCGGGGTTATGATCTTCATTTCAGTTTATTCATGGAGATTTGTTCAAGCAAGCGAGCGAGTGAGCAAGAAAGCAAGCTTGAGAAACAAGTCACACGCCAGCATGACACCCCTGGGAGGGAGATATGGCACTGACGGAGAACACCGTTGGTTGCCGCATGGAGAGGGCGAGCGCACACACACAAACATGAAATAAAAACGACCCTCTTCGCCCTTCCCCCTCACAGGTTCCAGGCAAAAACTATAAACTAAAACTAAAACAAGCTAAAATAACAAAGACAAAAGGAAATGAAACGGCATGACCACTTCCCTGTGCACCGCCCATAGCTGGCCCGCCTTCCCAGCTGGCTCCAGCTCCTCCAACATCCCAGTTGAAGATTACTTTCTCGGTCTTTCCAGCACAACACAAAACTCCAAAATAAAACTAAAATCATGACCACACTCCTGGTCTCGGCCCCGAACCATGCAGAGCAGCACACCTTTAAGCACCTGGGCTGATTAGCTAACGCAACCCAGGGAGTAGGCCGCCTACTCTCATGCCACAAACTCTCATGCCTTGACTATCATGGATGCAACAGGTGGATTTTCATTCTCTTTTTTTCCCCTTCGTTTGGTACCCCCCTGATGAATTGTGCCATAGGTGATCTCCTTTGTCACCTATGTCTAGAACCAGCCCTGTCTGCTGCTTATTACAGTCTTTAAAAGTTGTGTAAACTTTTTTTGTTGTTCATTATCCTTTCTCCTAGATTGTCCTCTGCGTTTCAACATCCTTTAAAATATGTAATATTCCCTCGGTTTGTCATGTAGTCCAAATATTAACTGCATGCCCATTTAGCATATGTAAAGTAATATGTGGGAACAGAACCTTCTGAAAGTTCAGAGCAGCAATAAATGGGTGCATTGTTCATCTTCCTTGAACGACCATTCCTATATTAAGTTGATGAAAGTGAGTTAGAGTTTAGTCAGTCACTGATGTAAGTTCTTTAGGTATGGGCAATGGTGTCTTTGACCAAATTAACTGCCATTTTGGTCTGTGCTACTTTAGCTCTGCACCTTATTCTGTTTAGCTGAATGCCTTGCACAGGCGTTCCCTCAAAGACATACTCAGCCTGTATAGTAAAAGTTAAAGTTAATAGTAAAAGTTAGTTGCCTTCTCATTTTTTATCAACGCGATTCAACCCCCCTTGACAAAGGTGCCAATTACTTACAGAATGATTAAAGAAACATTTGCGATGTTAATACAAAAAAAAAAAAAAACAGCCAAACCTTAGGCTTCCCAGAATCAACCGTTTGGTCATCATTAAGGAGAGCACTGGTGAACTCAGCAATTTGCAAGGACTAAGGAAGAACTCTACATTTATGACTGAAGAATTCTCACCATAATAAAGAAACATCTGTCTGGCAGATAAAAAAACACATATCACGAGGCAGGCTTGGATGTGCCAGTAATTACTGTCCACAGAAGACAGTGAACGTAACTACAGAAGTTAACACTGCTGTCATGGTTCTGTGTTTTCCTGTCTGTGTTTCCCTTGTTGGGCCGCCAGATGGCGGCACTTCTGTTTTGTGTCCTGCTCCCCCCTGTTAATTGTATTATTGTTTGTCTTGTTATTCTATCATTGTTCCCACCTGTGTCTTGTTATCCCCTCCTTTTCTGGTTTGATTGTTTTTTGAGTTCACCTGTGTCTTGTTACCCCCTGTCTATTTAAGTTCTTTGTTCCCTTGACTTGGGTGCTGGTTCCTTGGGTTTGTTTCCGACGTATGCTCAGACCGTATGTACCTGCCTGCGTTTTTGACCTGTTTGTGTTTGTTCCTGACTTGCGTTTGTTCCCGATCTGTGCTTGTTTTTGACCGTTTGTATCTGCCTGTGTTTTGACCTGCCCTTGTGCTCTGCCTGCCTGTGTTCTGCCCTGCCTGTGTTTTTGTCCATCGTGGCCTTTTCTGTTCCCTGTTTGTGTGCCTTTTTTGGTTAATAAAGTCTGTTAATTTTCCCTTTTTTGAGTTTGTCTTTCTTTACTCTGCGCCCCCACCCCCTGTACCGTGACAACTGCATGATCCAAAGTACTAGTTGCTGCAACTACTCCACAATTTAATATTTGTAATCAAACAATTATGTGGTTAAAGTGCACATTCTCCACTTTTTTTAAGGGCATTATACATTTTGGTTTTACCACATAGAAATTGCAGCACTTTTTACAAATAGTCCCCCCCATTTTAGGGCTTCATAATGTTTTGGACAAATGCCATCACGGGTATTTCTGATTGGTTAATTGCTTTAGTGCAGGTTTAAGAGTTGTCAGTTAGTGGGTTTACATGATGCTTGGAAAAAGTCGGTTTATTGTATTAGTACGGCTCAAACTGGACTTTTAAAAATCATGTAAACATCGTAGTCCCACTGAAATCGTACGAAGTCGAATTTTTCAAAGTCGGACTAACATACCTACTAGATAATGCGGTTCGGGGTCGATTTACTACGGCATGTATACGCTTCAATCGGACTACAATTGGCCTAGGCGTTCTGCGCATGTTCCATAATTTACATAGCAACTTTACGCTCACGGTGGCCAAGCGGAATCGATAATGTTTCTGAAAATATATAACTTTAAAAGATTTAATTCAATCTACTACTGGGACTTTTGCCGTTTGTTGAGGGTGTGACTGAAAATTTCGGTGTCGCTGACCATAATCGAATGTTTTTCACATTTACCGCTCGATTGAGCAAGTAGCCTGCCATTCAAAGTACATTTTTATGGGTTAGTGCTGTCCGATTGTACTTGACATTAATTGCACCACTTAATTATTGTCACTTCTATCACCACTGTAATGAACTAAATAAAAGGCGACAAACGACCTTTTCTGTGAGAAATGCATTGTGCAGCTCACGCTCATACACTGCTGGCGACATTCTAAAGCTCCGTTTTGCCCTCCCTAGTATCATGGCGAAAAAAAACAAATTTCTGGACGGACAAGGAGACTAACTTCATGCTATCGCAACTAAAGGAGTTAAATATCCTAAAATACATGGGTGGAAGAAAAACGCGGAATGACGAACCATTCAAAAAAGTTGCGACAAAATGGAGGACGCAGGATTTATAAGAAGCTTTAGTCAGACACACTTCGGTCAATAATTCGATTATTTCCGAGTCATGTATATTGGGACAACGACATTAATCCAATTAAATCTAATGTTTGGCCAAATCGAGCTATTAATATAGCTTGATTTCAACTGTGCATGTAAACGTATTAACTATCTAGTTTTGATTCTAGCCTTTTGATTTCCTTTGGAGTCTGTTATTGGCATTTGCTGACACATAATTGTGCCAATTAAAATCAAGGAAGCCATTGTGAGGCAGAAAAACATGAAAACAAAACAGTCAGAGACATAGGCCAAACCTTTAGCAAACAAAAATCAACTATTTGGAACATTAAGAAAAAATATAGCACTGGTTAGCTCAGATATCACAAAGAGCCTACCACAGAATAATCTTAATTTCCTGCACAAAGTCTTGGGATAGATAAAATGCATAATGTATGCCAAGTTATTCTGGGTGAGTTGAAATATGAGATCAATGGCAAAGGGCCATTAATGTGAAGGTAACTGCAACTCAAAGTGGTAGGAGCCAAATAATATTTTTTGATAACTTAATATGTACATGCCATTTCCACAAAAGGAAGAATAATGATAATTGTTTACGATACTCATTAAATATAAAAATAACGGTCAAAATTTGTAGTGACCAAATTTTTGAAACAACATGAAAACTTTTGAAACAACAAGTATTCAAAGATTGAAAATCCTCGTTGTATTATTGAACACCAGAGGGCGATATGTATTCATGTTCTTTTTCATCGATTTGGGGAGGTATTCCATCACAATATTTTGTTTTGTAACCTGGCCTTCACTTTGAATTGCAAGACAAAGCCTGCTTTTTATTTTTATTGTTTTACTCTTTTTAACAAGCTTCGTTCATTTTCTTTTTAGTGTCATTCACTAAAAATACATCAAAGGGGATGCACTGTAGCATGATGCTTTGGGAAATGGGCTTTGCAAGGTTTTTAGGAGCAATGCTATTGGTCTCTTGAGCAGTGTTTAACCTGAATTGCTCCAGTAAATGGCAAACTGTATTTTAAATAAAATAACGCAAGATACTCTGGATAAGAAAGCCTTTTGATTATCAATAATCAGTATTCATAGCTGAGAATTATACAAATATTTTAATCGAAACATTAGGATGGCAATCTCAACGGACATTTAAAAATGTTGCATTCATTTTTAACTGTAACAATAAAAACGAAACTAAGCAGTGCCGAACATATAAAAGATAATGATATTGCTTTATGACTTGCCATTTTGCGTACAATATGCTTCAAAATAATTGCATATAAAAATCCCGAACTTGCCTGTGAACTGCCCTTGCATATTATTTACAATCTCCTTAACCCTCCTGTTATGTTGCGGGTCAAATTGACCCTTTTTAAAGTTTGAAAATCTAGGAAAAATACTTAAAATTATTTTTTCAGTATGAAACTTCTTCTACTGGCCTTAATTAGTGTAATCAACATTTTAAATGAAAATGGTTCATTTCATGTATTTGCAAACCCCCCCTGTATGGGGATTGACCCGGGAACATTTTTGCTGTACCTAAAAAATGAACAGAACAGGAGGGTTAAATTACATAATAAATATAAACATAATTTACCAATGTGTTGTGATTTAACAGCAGAATCTGAAAAACGGGCACTGGCACATAGCTTCTTGTTTGAGCAGCACCAGTCAATCCTGTTCTGTTTTGCAGAGACTTGAAATGAACAACAACAACAACAACAACAACAACAATAATAATAATAATAATAAACATCACTTTCAGACACAATGGTGGTTTAGCAACTTATAATTAACGAAATCAAGCCTCTGGTAACATGATTCTGGTGGAATTCTTTAAAAGGCTGACTTTGAGCTAGAGGTTGTTAGTGTTACCCATTTACACCCATCTCTCTTTTCTTGTTTGAATGAGTTGAATTGGGTTGAGTAAAGTCTGTAATCAGACCAAGAGCAATACGTTGTAAAAGTATCAGAATCATATTGCAACCGTGTCAGACCTCATTATTTAAGCATTTTCATTAGTAACGTTTATCGTTTATTATCAAGAAATATCAGGCTTATTCGTTCTGTTGATATATACTATAAAAGGACAATATTCATCGTACAGAAGCAGCCTTCTGTGGCTTTTCAACTGACAAAGAAAAAATACGTCGTTTCTTACTCGAAAGTGACCATAGACCTATTTTACCCTAAACGTCACCTGACGTTGATTTTCGGAGCTTTGCAGTGTGCACAAAAGGGGGCGGGATGAGACAGAGGGTTGGGTAGTGGGGGGGCGTGATTGATTGAGCATCAGTGACGGCCGCTGGTAGGGTAAAGCTAAATTAAAAAGTAGTACCGCCTCTTGGGTCATACTGGGTCCAATCGGGAAAAGGATTTAAACTCTACTTCCGCCACGCTAATCCACTCAATGAGGGTCGGGCTGGGCGTCTCGCTTTGAAAGGATCGCATCAGGAAAACAAGGATGCGGTTGAGTTACGAACGGGGATTGTGAAGGGTGAAGAACTGAAATTATTCGCCTTGAACTCAGTCAGCATTTGAGTTTGGCATATCGATTTAACATTCTGACCACCAAACTCTACTGAAAACTAAGAAAAGGAGTCATAGTGAGCAAGCTGACAACAAAAGGACTCCGGAGTAAGTATCTTGCTTGCTAGCTTACAACTGAGTAAGCTAGCTTGCTGTCTTTTTTTATTGCGCTTTAGACTGAAGTTGAATCGGCGCTTGCTTGCAGTGTATAGTTTGCTGAATTGGTACACTGCCGCTGACCAGCAAGTGAAGTTTCCTTTGATCGTTGGGCGGTCATTTGCTTGGTATATTTTTTCTAAACCTTTAGATGTGAAAGTTTACATTACATTGTTGTGGTAACAATGTGTTTAACGTTACATGATATAGAGTCAGCCGTTGCTAATCCCTTTGTAATGGAGGAAGGATTGTATTTGTTGGCTACCCGAGCTGGCTGCATGTACGAAAGACGATGATTTAGTGCTTGACAGCGCCGTGTTTCCACGATGTCGTTGTTCACTCACTTGAAAGTAGTTTGCTTGTACAAGTTTCTGAACAGCAAAGGGCTCAACAGATGCAAAAGTCGACGTTGAATTTTACCCTTACTGACTGCATGCATTTTTTTCATGTTATTTGATTGGTTGCTGCTATTTTGCGTTATATATAAAAAGTAAAAAAAAAAAAAATAGAATTTGGTAAGTGAAATTGTATTTTAGGATTCAATGTCACCCTGTGGCCTGACCAATAGAGATATCTTGGGAGCTTGCTGGACTGCGAACCGCCCATTTCTCACTTGTAGCCTCCACAAATATATAATGCGGTGTTTGTGTGTGTGTTGCATACGTATGTAGAGGCTAATGCAATGCCAATAACCTGAGCCAAGTGACCTAGCTGCTGTGGCAACTGCGTGTTGGGAAACCTAGGAATGATGAATAGCTAGCTTTACTCGTCGTCAGGAACTACCTGTCATGCCTCTGGTTACCTTGCTAATCTAATTATTAATATCGGTAGTCCAAAGTTGCAGTTTGTTTTCCATGCCATGGTGCAGGTGTGTCATTTCGTTCCTCCTTCATATTCCAGGCTGCAACACATGGCTCCAGCCTGACGTCAATTTAGTAGGAGAACGTCTGATGTTTGATCTACAGTTAGATTATAGTACGGAAGGTAAAAACAACTGACTGAAGATTGCGATCTGGTTAAAAAGATTTCTTGACGTGAACTCAACTACCGTCTATCGCCCGCAGATGCAAACCGTTTATATGGCCGCACTTAGAAATGAACTTAATTCTCCAAGAAAGTCTACTGTTTTCCATGCTAGGTGAGGGAATGTTTAGTGGAATGTTCAGATCTGGCTCTCTCTGGATTAGGTTGTATGATTCAGCCGAGTCCAGGGGTGGGAATCTCGTGTTGGGGTATGGAATGGCAGGATAAGGCAGTCTGTGCAGACTGGCATCATTTAACATGACCCGCCTGAACGTCTGCGTCCTCCATACACCCATACACACCTAATCCAGCCAAGTCACGTGCTGCATGCTGACTGGTCGTGCACTGACTTCTCAGCCATCTGCACAGGCTTATTTACAGCCTCGGCTCTCTAACCTACAGAGGACTCCAGTGCCAAGCATTTGGCATCGGCTCTACACTGTACCCTTCTCACCTCCTCTCTGGAACACATCTTGGAAAACTAGCTCCGATGTCCCGTTTTCCTTTCCATTTAAACTACGCAAATGGCCGATTGTTATTCACTTGTGCGTTTCTGAGATGCTGGCTGTGAGGTCCATCGCGTGCTATGCCTCCGAGTAATCTTCTTTGCGAGCTCTCTCTTTCGCTCTCTCTCTCCTTCTCCTCCCCTTTCCCTTTCTTGCTTTTAAGAGCTGTCGTTTGGCTGCCTGACACCTTCCAGCTTGTGCTGATTGTTTGAATAAGGGGAAGCCTGACCTACAAAAAGGCAAGTAATTAAATTCAGAGGAACAGCCTTAGCAAGAATGTGCACAATACGGTCAGCTCTGTGTGTGTTTTCACAAAAGCCACTAAGCTCCCTCAGTGCCATCTGACTCCTCGTTTTTAAGGGTCTTTCATACACTGCCCGGAAAAGCAGGGGGTTTCCTAATCTATTGCAGATTCCTTTCCTTTGAGTTGAGCAACCACGCAAATCAGATTAGTTCTGATTTGAAGACTGGCGATTGCTTCTGGAGTACAATCTTAGGCAAATTTTCTTTTCAGGAAATTTTTAGGGAATTCCCCTGTAAAGGTATATGAAAAAATACATAATTGTGATATACTGTATGTTGTACTAGCTTTTATTTTAACCTGTTATGTTGAGAAGAATTCTAATTTTAACAGGCTGCTGGACAAGAATTAGTTGCTCTGAGAGCATGTCACAGTTTTCCTTAGAAAATATTTTTAACTGGTCTGCTACTTTGGCTTGAATGTACCAGGACCAAGAAAACAGAGGCCAAGTGACATGACATGACTTTGGGCAGCGTTACCGATTTGATCCAGCACTAGCTGATCTGAGATCAGTTCTTGCAGGACCAGTTTGGCGGCTTATGAAAGCTTGGCAGCTTTTCAGAGGGGGCTGGCGGGGTTTTGGGGTTGGGGGTTGGAGTTAGGGAGTGGAGTGTGAACTCACCTGAGCTGATGTCTTACTTCTGTGGCCGTCCATGTTTATGACCGGGGTGAGCCATTTCGGATGGAGGCGGCAGCTGAGCTAGCGGACGCGGTATTCGGTCGCTGCGGAGGAGGGCCGTTGGGTCACGCGGTCAATGAAACCCAGACTGGGCGTGTAGCGCTGGCCGCTCTCTCCGCGGCCACCCTGCGTAGTTCACATTCCCCTGCCTTGCTTTATGAGCTGCAGGTCACGGAGGGTCAGGACCGTCTCCGAGCGCAGCGTCAACAGTTGTTTTTGCACAAGGTTGTCTGTAAAGTTGCCTGAATGAAATTCCCTGAGCAGCAGGTGTTTGCTTTGTTGGTAATGAATGTTTCCTCTTTTTGACAGCGAATGCCATGTGTGGGGTTAAATACTGCTCCTTTAGTATGTCAGTTTGGCTGGAGCTTGTTTACTGAATACGAAGTGTTCTCACTGAAAAATGTTCATAGGAGCCGCATGTAGGAATTTTTCTCAGAATTTTAAACCAGGGTGCTTTCAGTGTAAATGGTCAGTGTCAGACAGTGAGTGACGTAGCACATAACATGTAGGAGAAATGAGGGCAAATGGATATAGATCAGTTTGCTTCAATGTCTTGACCACGTTCAAGTTCCATTTTATAGTTCCTGGTGCTACATGGTTCCCTATGAATTGAACTGAAAGTCCTATGTGCGATCTCAGTTCCTGACCTGGGGGAGGCCACTGGACCCATTCCTGCTTTTTGCCTCATCGATTTGTCAGGGCCTTATTGGAAAGAACAGTAATTAATGAGCGTTTGGCCAGTTTGATACTGGCTTTGTTTGAGAGTCATTTCTGGATGACGGGTCCTAGCTGTTCCTTTATGTCACATATCGATGAAGGAAGATTTCAAACAAAATAAAGGGGGGTGGGGGTCATGAATCGAGTTTCTTTGCACACGTGTTTCTCATCGATATGGAGTTACTACAGGAGCTTACTGAGAAGCACTGGAATGAGGCCACCCAGAACATTTCAGCTATGGGGACCCGCTAGGTGTTTGTGCGCGGGCCTCAAACGGAGGTGGGGGGTCTTTAATGGAGAAAAGGTGCCCCAGAGTGACCTAAATAAAAGGGTGTGAGAATAATGGGCAGCCCGGGTCGATTCATGCAAATGTGTAAGGCGATCCTTACGCACTGCCTCACAACGCACTGCAGTCTGCACCGAGCAGCTACGAGCAACTATTCCTAAAACCGTCCTCTTAAACGTTAGCGGAGGCAGCCGGACCTCCCTGCCGAAGACACTGAAGAACTGACCCCTTCCAGCACTTTCCCCCTTCCCTCCTTTCCCCCTTTCCTCTTCCCTCCATGTTAAACTGTTGGATATGTGGGGAATATTGACCAAATTGATCGTGAACTTGGTCTTGGGTGATGGGAAAATAGCAGTGTGGATATTTTGTTGTAAGAACACAATACGAGGCATTCGCTCCAGCACAGCACTAACAGCTGGTTTGTTTATCTTTTGATTAAATATTTAAGAGTGTTTCTATGCAGGGCGTCCCATTATGATGACGGTTCTCTTTATGGGATTTCTGTTAATAATTTAACCGTTTTGAGAGTAGGAATGGAGGTAAAAATAGATTTTCATCAGGTCTGGAAAATGTGGACGTCTGTCAACCGTAGATATCTTGGTCATTCCTGATGGGGGGATTTCTGCTGTAGTTCTCACTCTTAAAGAGTCTGTGGAGTTGATGTTGGCTAATTGTTCATTGTCCCTACTATGCTGAGGCAGTGCTTATCTTGTATACAATAGACCAAAGACTGGAATTAAGGAATTGGGCCTATTTGTTAATTTGTTTATGAAATTAATTAATTCCTTTGACTGTGCGGTGTAGCAGATGAAGGCTCTTTTAAAGTTTCCTGCTGTCAGTCTTTGTGGTTTGCAGAGGTATGCAATATAAGACAGAAAGGAAAGAGGGGGAAAAAAAAATCATAGACTGCATTTGAAACAAGATGAAACATCAAATATGGAGACTGTAGTTAGCTATGTACTTTAACCTCCCATTGTAACCTCCCACCAAAGAGATTCCCTGTGGGGATCTTTTAGGAGGCCATTACAAAAATGTATTTGTTTGCGGTAGCACCTTTTAAATACTACTATTGTGATTGAAGGGAGTTCAATCTCCCCACTCCAGGAACCTCTGACTTCCTCATTCAGAAGGGTGAGTCGGGACTTCAGTCTCCAGCACCTGCGTGTAGCTGCTGGGCATCGCTGTGTTCGGCATGGCCTGGGGCTTTGGCCTTCGTCCAACCTTAGCACTCTCCGTTCCGTCGCACACTTGAGAGTCGCGCTGACGTCTGCCTTTTCTTTCTCCTGCGCTCGGGCGCCTCTCTTTCCAGGCGGGGGTCCCGGGGGGCGTGCCGCGTCGCCGCTCGAGCGCTAATCCGGGCTTTGTGGGCCCGTCCCGCGTTGGCGTTTTCGGGGCGCCCGCCGTTTCCCCCGGCCTCCTCCTGGCCCCGCCGGCTCCGTGTGGCTCTGCGTCAAGTGCATTCTTTCCTGGGCTGGTCTGTCTGCTGGGCACCGGGCGCCCGGCTGTAGGGAACACCTTTTCTGTAATGAAAGAGTGGGAGTGCCGTTCTTTTCTCCCTCTCCCTTCCCAGGAGGGCAAGAAAAGAGGGCAGAGCTTCCCATAAAATCCTTTGTTGTTCACTTTTGCTGAGTGTGGCTAAAAAGGCATAGGTTAGGGGCTGCTGGAAGGCTCACTCCGTTAAGGCTCCCCACTGCGATGCACGGACGAGCCTCACGGCCTCAGACCGAATCGGGACCGTGCCAGCGCCGGCTGTGGCTCAAGGTGCTGTAGAGCGATGTGCAGTTGGCCATTGCGTTGCCCAGGGTATGGGAGGGTTTGGTTGGTTAGGGATTTCTCTTTAGAAGCCCCTGTTGATCAATTGGACGGGGTGGTAATTGGGTTTGCTCAGCCCCACCTTGGGCGCCTGAAAAAAACCACGTGGGGCTTTGAAGGATCTCATCGCAGCGCTGCTCAGAGAAGGCTGCAGCCCACCAGTCCACAAAACTTATTGGAGGTGCCATTTTTGTGCTTTGCTCAAGACCGGCCAGCGGAGGAGGGGCGACCCCTCTGTAGGCAGGTTCCTCTGAGATATCCTCCAGTCTGGGAGTTTTTTCCCCGCGACCTCTTGGGTGTTTTTTCTTTTTCCCAGCGTTTAGGCTGCCCGTAGACGTATTTTGCAGCAGATTGAAGGGTGTTGAGTGGGGAGCTGCTGAAGGACACTGCGCGGCGGGGCGTCTGCATTACCGCAGCATAATTTGAACCCTGCCTCGGGCCTCAGTTTGGCTTTGGAAGTTATTTATGGTGCGCTCGCGGGGAAACGTCTTCAGATCAAAACGGCCTCCTCGGGGTCCAGGCTCCCGCAAACGCACATGTGCGCGTCCTATCAAAGAGCAGGATCTTTGTGAAAAGCGGTTCCTTGCTCACCACTAATTATTGTATGGCGCCCCTAAGAACCTCCTTTGTTGAACGTGGTGGATGCTTGCCCATCAGTGTGAGGTAAATATAGCAGGAAGCATACGCAACTGGGAATTAAAAGGTCTGTGGTCTTTCCTGGTGGTGAGTGCAGGGGTAGCTGTGGGAGGAGCCAGAATGAGCTAGGATAGTCACAGGATATGTTCGGACTGTCAAGGGGAGGGGCTAGCACATTCACAGGAAGGGCCACGACGAGTGTCTGCTTGGTGCATTTCAGCTGGAGTGTCCTTGACTAAAAAATCCACACAGCTTGTTCTCAAGGCTTTAATTGGCTGCTGATGAAAGGAAACAACATACGCTGCGGCCGTCCAGGACTGGAGTTTGACACCCCTGCCTTCAATGCCCAGGGCAGCTGCAGGTGTGTCCAGCATGACCTTGGGAGGGGCGATGGCAACTATGGGAGGGGCTAGCAGTAATAGAGCAAGCTTCTCTGGAATTTAATTCATTTGAATATGAGTGTAATGTTTCAATGAGCTTTGATCTGGAGATTTGGGTTCTTTGTGGCGTGGCTACTATGACCTGTATTTAGCCATTCTCTTCCCCTTACCTCCAGTAGCTAAATTTAGTTTAGTTTACATCAAGTGAGTTAATTTGATTGGTTCACTCACTGAAATGTAAACGAGAAGCTGTGAGCCTGTAATTCAGTTAGACAACAGTTCAAATCTTTCTCAAGAAAGGCTTGTAATTTTCAGCTTTTTTAAAGAGATACTTCCACTGCAATACCAGGCTCAAATACCTCAGGTTGCTGTGGGAACTCTTGGGTTGTTTTAGCTGCCAGGTGTATTTTTGGTCAGTGTGATTTAATTCATGCTGTAATGGTGTTATTTTCAGTTTTAAATGGAAATAAAAACAAGCAAAACAGGCTTTATCGTTCCTTGCCATTGTGAGTGCAGTCATTATGATGTGTGCTCTCCTTTCATTGAAGGGAATGTAATCGCTAATTCCTTTACTGTGTTCCTAATTACTGTTGCCGGTGCGAGACTCCCTCATTAACGTAACCCGCTGGGAACCTCGGGGGGGTGGGTCTGTGAATCGGAATTTCAGTGGGACGCGGTAAAAATCCCCCCTCATTAAGAAACTACATTAACCCGAGGTTGGCTCAAAACAACCGGGTCACACTCCCTGCACAATGGGAGCTTGTGCACTTGGAATCACGCTCAGAGTGCACAGTCAGGCACAGAGAATGGCTGCCGATTGCAGCCCAAATGTAAAGTGTAAAATGCAGAATCTCGCATTCCTTCTGAAAGGGAACATGGAAGGAAGTTTAAATTCGGCGAAAAGCCTGTCTTTGAGCCAGTGGTCCTCACTTCCTGGTCCTGGAGAGCTGTGAGAGCCTCGGAGGATGTGTGGCTTCACCCTGTTTGTTGCTTCTGAACATCGCTGTCAATCATCGTCTGTGCTTAATTTAACAACTTGGATTACCAAGGTGGTGCAAATGGGACAATTGCTTGAGAAGTGGCTGACAGAATGGCTGTCGTGACCTCTAGCTGACGGAGGTCTGAAGTACCATGCGAGAATCAAGGGGAGACAAACTGGTGGCCCAAGTCATTACTGACATTAGTCCTCAAATGGCATGCTTTTATCTTTCATTTTCTTTTACACTTCGTTTCCTGCATTCCCGTGACTGGAACCAAAAACAATACATTTCATTCTCGCCTTTCTTTATAGTGGGTAACTGGCTCGACCCTTTGGCCTGCAGTCCTACTGAGGATCGGCGGCCCGCTGCCTTGATGCCGACCGCGGGCCGCTGAGCTTGCCCTTGACCGCGGGGGGTTGAACAAGCGCGGCTTTGTCTCATGGGGCCGGAGGAACACTGCCCTGCTCTCTCAGTGCGCGCATACCCAGCGTGAGCGCCCAGGCCCGCTGGGCCCCAGCCAGTCCCGGGGTCGGCGTCAGATGCAGCATTGTGTAGGGCTTGTGTTCCGGCATGTTCTGGCCCCAAGGCAAGGCACGAGACCCCTGTGTTTCCCACCTCCCCCCCACCTCTCTCGGCGTGTCTGAAACCCCTCTGTTGAGAAATGGGAAGGGCGCTGCTGTTCTGCGAAGGCTAGTCGATACTGGGAATGGTCACCTTGGCTGTCACTGAGGTTTGTGGTGTGGGTGAGTGTGGAGGTGCTTAGGGCGGGGCAGGGTGATTAGACATGGTGTCTCAGGTAGTGGCGGGGCATTCAATTTAGCTTCCCTCTCTGATCTTGCATCCACCCAGAACACAGCGGCCTTGAGCAATTCCGGAAAACATTTTTTGGACAAAAGCAGAACCTCTTTTAAACGATTGGTGAGCTCCACCTAGACCTTCTCGACTGATTTTTATTATTATAATTTTTTTTATTATTATTTTTTTATTTTTTATAAGTCAACCCTGCCAGCAAAAGCTGTCCCTTGTGTAAATTTGACATTTAAATTTGGGTGCAGTCACCAACAAAAATAGAAATGGCTTTCCATTTATAATGTAAATGTAAACGGTGGCTAACTGGCCAACATTTCTTACTGAACAAAGTAAGGCACATTAGCATCGACAGTTTTCGATTTAGGTTCCCCACGAAAAAAAGTTCTGCACGTGCGTTGAATCAAGTCTGTAATTGTTCGGTTCTCAGCACGTACCGTTACAAAAGTCCCGGGCTTAAACATCCCATGCCACATGGTTCGATACAAATACGTGTATAACCGGGAGTATAAGCGCACACGATTAAGAGGAAATGGACGCCCAGTAATGAATTATAACAGGGTGTTATAATGAACGCTGTATGAAGGTATCCTCTATGGGAACCTGTAGAGCATCTGGGTGCTATGCGGCATTGAAGTAGGTCTGCCACAGGTTGCCATAGCGAACCCTTTCGACTGGGCTCCGCTGGAGGGCCAGATGGGACCGATCGCCATGATGATTTGCTGTGTGTTGAAAGTCGATGGTTGACACTTGTGTGTAAGCCCTGTATAATTGGGCCTTGTGTCACCGTTGATTCCCCAGGGGAAAAACCACACCCGGTGTTTTCAGCCCTTTGATGTGGCTGGCAGGTGCTGAAATGGGATTCAGTAGCCTAATGTAAAACTGCCTTTTATTGGGGGAGGGAAAAGACGACTGCCATGGCTTTATGGATTAAATGCCATGAGTAGGGGAAGTCTGGGCACTGTGCCACAGGGTTAAGACCTTCCGAGGCCTTGGTGGTGAGGTGTAGCGTTTGGAGAAGTGATCTGTTACCGAGTAATTACTGGCTTAAACCTTGAAAGCCACCATTGTTTTAGCTGGTGAGACTAGCAGGCTGCTGCTTGGCTGGTGGTCTGCAGTCATGTTGCAAAGAAAACTTCCTGCCTGTCATAATCTTAGGGTCCCCAATCCTCAGACTGAGGGATAGGCTACTAGTTATCTGTTTTAATGCCTCTAAAGCTGTTCGTAATTTTGGCTTTTAAAAATTTTGATTTTGTTAAATATTTCAGTTTGTGGCTTTGCGAGCAACTATTCAGGCTATTTGCTACTGCTGTGAACCTTTTCTCTGTATGGCAAACTCCTTCACTTGTGCTATGAGTCAGAGCTCAGCCTGACAGTCCAGTGTTGAGCTGTGTTGAGCTGTTCACCGTGGTCACTGTAGCAGTGCCTCATGGCTAATTCTTCCTGCAAACCAGTAAAACCTGTGGGGTGCACAGCCCTTTCAGAGGGCTTACTTCTTAAAGGTGCAGTATGTAGGCTAAGTTTGTTTAGAACACCTTTGTCCATATGTGGTTAAATTTACTTCACATGTCGTCAGATATCAATAAAAACGTTTTTTTTTTTCATTTTTAAATCCCGTCTGACTGCCCCATAATAAAAACTATAGTTATGTTCATTACTTATGTTCATTATGATGACGTTATGTCTTCTTTTCTACCTCTGACTGAGACATGCGCTGCACTCCTCTCCAGTAATAAGACAGTACTAATACATTCACGTGTTTGGAGGGAGGGGCTTTAGAGGGAGCGCTGCGGGGAGGGGTGGAACGTTCTTTTCCCCCCCCAAAACCTCGCTCTCTTGCTTGTTTCTCCAAACTTATGCAATGCACCTTTAGACTGAAGAGGAGAATCCTACCTGCTGCTGTGTTTTTATCAGATCTGAACGCTGGCACAGGAAACCTCTGTCGCACTAGGTTGGGTCGCCGAGACACTGCTCACCTGACGAGGCCACGCCCTGAATTTGAAGCGTGTTTTGAGCAGCAGGAACTGTGCATCGACTTCAGGTATGCTTGATTCGCAGGAATATGTTTTTCCTTTGTATAGGCTGTCGTTTATAGTGCTGATTTGACCATTTCCTTGTTATTTTGTACTCGCTGGTTACTTGTCTGGTTTTTTCTGGTAAATCTTTTTTTAAATATGAGTTTGATCGCGATTTGGATTGTATTTGACTGGTGGTTAGTGCATTGTTGTTGGTTATTCAAGTGCTAGTTAGTACGGTTGTGGGATTTTTGCTTGGAGCAGCCTATTTTCTTGCCCTACCAAGCTGATAGTGCTTGTTCTATTTAGTCACAGTTTTAAGGAGCAGCAGCAGCTATCGTGGAACCTCTCTCTTGCGCAAAGATCGCACAAAAATGAGGTTAGTTCAAACTCAAGTCCAAGGAGAAAGGCCGACTATGTGTTCTCACCCATTCCTGTCTCCACCCTTCTTCACAGGAGGTGCTGCACCACCGTGGCCTCTGTCTTTAGTCCCCTCCCATTCTCTCTCAACACTAAATCCCTCAGTCCTGTCATTGCGGCTCAAGGCTAGTCTTATAAACGCTTTGCTGATGACGCTCAGCTCTTTTAGTCCTTCCTGCCATCTGACCTATGTCTCCACATTCATCGCGACCTTCCAGCCTCCTCAGAATGGCATCTTGAGCTGGATATAAACCTAAAGCTCAACCTGGTGAAGATATTGATGCTCTACATCTACGCCATGTATCCCCCAAATCCCCATGTGACCTTTCTCGCACCCTGGGTGACACCATTTTCTTGGCCCCTTATAGGGCCAAGAGTGGGGCTAGACAACAAACTTGGTAACATTGTGGACGTTGCAGCAGTGAGCCGGGTGTGCAGATTCTACCTCTGCAGCATAAGGAAAATCCATGTGCTCCTCACCACCTAGTCAGCCCAATTTCTGGTTCAGGCTCTGGTCCTCTCCTGCCTGGACTGCTGCAGTTCCGTCCTCCCTGAAGCTCTTCCAGAACACTGCAGCTTACCTGCAGATCTTCAAAAACAGTTCTACTGCACCCTCCTTCTTGCTGCCCTCCACAGACTCCCTGTCTATGCACCAATCGAGATTAAAACCTTGGTGCTAGCCTACCAGGCATCCAAGGGGGCCAACCGTTCATGTTTTCTGAAGGTTACCACATTTCACAGCAGCCAGACCCCTCCGTTTCGCGACCTTGGGATGCCTGAC